>NW_027106126.1:116156-120536 GCF_000696795.3 Halyomorpha halys | reverse complement strand
ATATATTCTTAAAATACAAAAATAAATTATTTAATTATAATAAAAAGGCTTTTTAATTCTTTTTAATAATAGAAAACTTCATTGAGCGGTTGAATTCGTGTGTTCATTTTAATCAGAAAAAAACAAGTTTAGCTGTTCCGAATTTGTATTTATGCCTTGGTTTGATGGAATTCATATAAATTATAATTGTGCAGATTTAGATGACCCTATGTGAAATTGAGAAAATGGAACTCACAATAATGAAATATAATTTTTAATGTGTGGCAAAGTAAATAAAGAAATTAACAATAATAAATAATGATAGATACCTCAAACATAGGTACATTTCATCACCAGCCATCATTTACCCTAATATACTATATAAAATGGTAAAAAAATGCTTTACTTTTGTCAAACGTTTTTCTACAATTTTTTAAAATAAAATATTCTTAAAAATCTTCAATAGGGCTTGCTCGATTTACAAAATATTTTACATTTAGCCGATACTGGCTGGCATGAGGTTATTTCCAGCTCTTTTGTAGAAGCCGCTCAAGAGGTTTACTTTCAATGAAAACTCATTTCCACCCCACTCCTGCTATTCCCTTCAGACACAACCGGGAACTTAGGTCTCTTATAAATGACCAAAATAAACTCTTCCTCTATAATAAATTGGTTTATGGCATTATTATTTAATTGACAATACTTTACTCAAGCTCAAAAGTAAGAACTACTATTAATAATTATGAAGTCATCCCCAAAGATGATGAAAACATGTCTGACTGTGTCAGTAACTCATACGTGTGTTCATATAGAGGTTACAGCAAATTTTGACTTATCATTAGTTATATATATATATGTGTGTGTGTGTATATATATCGTTTATAGTTGCCCACGCTCAGCGGAGAAGGGGGTGAGTTAAAGAAGAAAAAAATAATAATAATGATAAAAGGAAAAAAAACAATAAAGAATAAATTGATCCTTAGGCGCCACGTTATTTTTTCCCCTGGAAATAATGAAAACCCCGAGTTGAACAAGTTGAACGCAGTGAAAGAACAGTAGAACTACATGTACAAAAGTTTAATAATAAGAAGAAATATATGTACACATAAGGAAAAAAAAAGAATTTTTATCAATTAATAAAAAAATTAAAACTTATAGGTTGACTTAACCATAATAACTAAATTTACATTAATACCCAAAATAGTATAAAAGCGAATATAACATAAAAAATAAATAAAATTTAGTTCAAACTCCACGTATTCTTTGGGTGTACTCCTGCCAGAACACAAGGTTGTCCGATATTTCCTTTCCGGTCACCGTCTCACCTTCCCCAGAAGTTTGGATGACACCTGCCACAACTCTCCTATCCAGGACGTGCTGAAGAAATGTCACTGCACTATATCCCCACTTCTAGTGTTAATGACCGTCCATTGAAGTAGAACACCATAATTTTGAAAAAAACAAAACATATACGATAACATTTTTAATATGGTGATATTTTGGTTAAAACAGCAAAGACACAGAGGTGTTCAAAAATCAAACTGTCCCCTTTACAAAACCAAAACTCACTCGTCTCAACATATCGCTCGTGTTTTATTTTTTTTTACCATGACCATCACATCTATTGTCTACGCAGATATAGCCAGTGTTTTTATCTCACCATGACAACCGTAACACCCCTTGTCTACGCAGATATCGCCAGTGTTCTTATCTCACCATGACAACCGTAACACCCCTTGTCTACGCAGTGTTTCGCTAGCGTTTTTATTTCACCATGGCAACCGTAACAAGGTGCATTGGACTTTTTTTTTTCATTTATGTTAATATAGTTTTTACAGGAATATTTCAGTGATTTCTGAATTATTGAAAATAATCGACGAGGAGAAACTTGTAAAAATTGTTGGTGACTGCTTAACTGTGTTGAGTTGCTAATACACAGTTGGGCATACGACATACTATTCAGTCAGACAATTGATAATATTAAAAGGGATGTGAGTATATAATCTTCAATTACATTGTTTTTCCTGTTCGACTCACTAAGTTGGCAATACCCAGGCCATGGTATAATTTAAATGATGATCTAGGAAGGATTCCCAGTCAATTCAGAACAATGGGGTCCACGATGCTTTGAAACTGGTTCCTCTCAACGCTCTTTCAACACCAAATCTCTTTCATCAAAAATAGTCGTTCGCCGAATTCCTCTGTATAATTTTCCTGAAAGTAAGAAATACATTTTGTATAAATGTCCTCTTTCTCTATGCCTGTACCTTGACCTTCCAGTCCTGATCATTCGTTTCGACTCTTATCGTGGAATTCACTATTAATGCTTCCTTCTCAGTCGCACTAAGCGCTAGAAAGTCTACTAACCTTACAAAGCCCTCTGTATATACGCAATACACTCCCTATAAACGTGTATAATTTTTCTTTTGCGATATTGAATAGTTTGATGACCTGAATTATTCTTAGAAAATCAGGAAACGTATTCTAGGTTATCTTATTTCTTCCATTATTTTAAGTTAAATTAGCCAAATTAGTGAATGCTTGATGTTGTCGAAAAAAATATATACATACCTATTATTTTTAAAATATTATAAATTCCAATATTATAGTTAAAATAGATATCTAGTGAACAAAACGGTAACTGACCCCACAAGTTTTCAACTAATACCAAAAAAGTTAAAAATAAACCAAAAAAACTTCTAAAGCAGCTCAGAATTAACATACGTAAAGTTCGAGAGCTGTAGGAGGAAGTTCGTCGGATAATGACACTGTTTACGATCAAGGGGAGTCGAGGAGCAAACAGACGTTTCAATACTAACTTCCTCCTCCTGCTTCTCTGTTCAACTTCTAGGCCCTTCTAGGATATATTGCTTCCAATATACATTTAAACACTGTTGTTTTTGTTCAATAGTAATTAGTAATTAGTATCGTATATAGTTGGCTAATCGAACTTAGATTTTAACATTAAATTTAATGTTATTAAATTATTTAAAGTAGCTAAAATCAATAATTGATTATATAATATTACATCAATGATTTCATTTAACAATAATAATCAACAAATAGATAAAGTAAATAATTAAACCAGCAATAATTCAATGATTAGACCCGGCATGATGAGATAATAAAAAAAAAATGTGACTCTATAAAAGACTATACTTGTACGGAAATGTTAGGTTGTTGAACTCGCCAAATGATGATAAAAAATCTCATATAGAAAAAAATTACATTCAAAATACATTAGTCTCTAATAAAGGCAATCCAATTGTTTCATTTGTAAGAACTCCTTTTAATTATTATTAATAATTAAATCATTGAATTTCAAATTATATAATGATTCATTGGAATTAAATAAAACAATATAGGGCTAGGAAAATATAAAACAGATCAAACAGCAATTGATCTTAAAGAAGAAACCAAAATTAGAAGACCACCCAAAGTATTTTAAAAAACAGTTTAGCCAAACCGAATAAAAAATATCTGAGGTTCAAGAAAGAGAATATTGAATTGAAAGGGTATATCAGCATAATACAATAGATATAAACGATGATATTAATGATATTGAACAATTAGTTGATAAAAAACAGGACAAGGTAAAGAAAAATGAACAAGAAGTGACAATAAAAATGGGAAACATAAGCAAAGAAATTAATCAAGTATCAGAAAATAAAATTATTCCCAAACAAAAGAACCCAAATGAATATCAATAATATAAAATCTTATTTTATTAGAAGAAGACTCGATAAGATTTTTATTTATAAGCAAGATTAATATATTATCATTTTCTAAAGGGAATATTAAAAAAAATAATAACAAATGTATCAATTAAAATTTATATTTTAAAAAACTGTTGAGTAAACATGAAGTAAAAGTGAAATCTAATTATCATTATAATTAAAGAAACATAGAGTTTTCAACACAATCATATTAATTTAACCTCAATAATCAGTCTAAAAAACATGTAAAAATAAACCAATTGGCACGGAAGAAATGTATTTAGGACTGAATTAATTGAACAGACTCATCGAAAGTAAAAAGTTTGCGGAAAAACTTTAAGAAGATTAGGAAATGTTTTTGAAGTCAAAATATGTTACTGACATTTAAGAAACTTTTATCTGAAATTACATTAAATAAATCAAGAAGTATTTCAGGTAGATAAACTTTTTTATGAAGATCGTTAGAATTTTAAAAGCATTCATGGAGTTAGAGCTGTAAAAAACTGCTGTATTAACCAACAAAGTCATAAATGACTATCACTAGGCATTTGAATTATTTAAAAAAATTGAATATGTTTTCAAATAACGGAATTGATAAAGGCAAAAATTTAATTTAATACTGGAGTTACAAATTAGGAAATACATATTATTTATTTTCACTTATTAAAGGAATAGGTAATTATAT
>NW_027106126.1:105405-109346 GCF_000696795.3 Halyomorpha halys | reverse complement strand
AAATGGGTGATAACTCCTTTACCAACTTTAAAAAACAACTTATTGTTGTTAATGGGAAATTGCAAATACTAAAACTTTACAGAACTCTAAAAAAAAAAAAATAAATAAAATGAATTGCTGATAAATTAAGTCTCTAAATGATTTGAATGGAATTCAAATTAATAAAATCTTAAAACTATATTAAATGATCGTAAACAATGTCGAAATACATATTTGAAAGTGACGATATTAAAATAATAATACTGTTTTTGAAAAATTGTACTTTTTGTTTTTAATTATCTGTAATATTTATTTAGGTAAATAGACAAAGGAATCACCATCCCACGATATCTCTGTCAAAGTAATTGGCTTCCAACTGGCCAGACTCGTGTCCAACTAAGTCGATTTATTAGTACCATACAGCACAAGAAATTTTTTTCCTTTTGATTTGTAGTCGATGTTTTGGCAGCGTTTCTCATAAGAAAAAAAACAAATTAGGCCAATAGTACCCAGAAGTAGTGAAAAATAAAATGATTAAATGAAAATAAAGTGCTGTTTTTGCCAAAATGAGTTGAATAAAAGACGAAAATGGATTAATTTACCTAAAATTGTCATTAGTCCTGGAATGGTGCCGTAATCTGGTATTATTTCAGATTTTCTAAGCTTCGCAAAAAAATATAAACCAACTATAATTTCTGATTATACTTTCAATATTAATATAACGAACAAATTTACTGAAATAGCTGTAAAAGTCTTCAAATATTTTTAAAAAATCATTGAATTTCAAGTTTATAAAGTTAAAGAGGATCTATAGATAGAAAAAAAAAGTAAAAAAAATATTTATAGAAGTCCATTTGCGATTATTATAAATATTGGTACCATTTCTGTGAGTGATGGAAGTTGCAGAGTGCTCCATCTTACAGGCAATGCACTTCATCCACATTTTTCTGCCTTTTCCCCTTTCACAGATGTCAAATCTCTTAGATATATTTTTCTGATTAATCATCGGGTTTATTTCGTAAAAGTTGGGTTAATTTTTCTCAATTGGAAAATCATCTTCCTGACAGATCTGAAAATTGTCTGTAGATGGGCTCAACATTTATACAAGTTGTTTTGTTAGTTCTAAGCCCAAATAAAATTTTAAAAAGCCTTCCTTCTTCGCTAGGTAGACATGCTGAACAAAACAACGCAAGATCATGCCTATGAGAAGGGCAATTGATATGCTTTGAAATTTGTTCTGGTAAGTTCTGGATTTTTTCTAGTTATATACATTCCTTTCTACTAACCATCTCAGCACTACTGAATTGAGAAAAGTACCAAGGACACGATGAGAGATAACCATACGGTGGAGTGAACCCCATCCCATATCACTTCCTAATTATAAATTTCAACTACCCTCAAGAATAACAACACATAGCAGAAGCAAATTTATAATTGAGAACAGGATAGGTGGGATTTATAATATCAAAGAAGTGCGGTCGGAGTACCCAACAACCTAGGGTGCCTAGGGTTACAGACATAGAACTATATATTTTATGACCAACGTCATGAAATCATGTCGGTTATTAACATATTATGTCAAAAGAAATATATAAGATATCCCATAAATTCGTTAAGTGAAGATCTTGTAACTTTCTGAACTTTCTAAAGCCTTGGCAAAAATTACTTGGGGAACTATATGTAAGATATAAATGATGGGATAGTATTGTGATCGTACAAAATTCTGAATTAGACGGAAATAAACGTATTGAAGGCCTTTGAGTACAATAACCAAGCCTCGTAACCCGGTATGTGCCTCCGTAGTACGTGGCCAGCGTAGCTCAAAAACAAGAAGTTTGTTTATTAAGAAATTAAGGCGTAAAACCCACCGGTCATCAACGCCAACACCCCACTCTTGTACATACCCAGTGTTCAATTATATAAATGAAAAAAAAATACATACATATATTTTTTTTTTTTTTTGTTTGAGTGTTTGTTTTATATTAAATCGAATCTCACTACAATGATAAAATACTATTATTTTATATTTATCATGTTAACAGTAACGGTATTTCTTTTCATTAGGCCCACCATAATAAATTTTCCTGATTTGAATATCTGTTACTAAATTATAAATAATTAATTATTACAGCTTACAATATATTTAAAAAATTACAAAAAGCATTACAAAAATATATTTATATTAGTATTGGACTTCACTCCTGTACAACACAAAATTTAAAAAAATAATAAAAATAAGGCAACAGAAATAGTAAAAATATTTCAACTCCACCTCAACAATCTATTTTTTTGCAATAATAATTATGAAATTTAGAAACAAAAATATAATACTAATTCTTATAAAGACAATAACAAAATTCTGTTGCGTTTCGAACATCGCACTATTTCTACTTACTACCCTTCTTAAAGTTGAAATTAATCACTAGTTTCAGAACAGATATTTTTATTACAGAATAGATATTCACTGTGGCAATAATTTGCAGTTTTAATTTTCCAAATGAAAGTGTCAGTTGACAGGCTGACTAACTCCAATTTCAACAGCATCCAAAACTTAATATTAAAAACGTTTCTATGCCATTACAATTAGTTGTTATATATCACGTAAGGTGACAGGCTAGCGAATGGAATAGCGTTCTTAGCATGATCCCGCCAGCCAAATCCATGATAGCACAGACCTTTCATTTATGCGTTTTTCGATTTTATGTGCTAAATAATATTTTTCCTGAATCATTTGTCTTTCTAATTGTAATTAATAATGTCTATATTACCATTCTTATTTCTGGAAATGTATTTTCAACCTAAAATTAGTTTCCTGTTATCTCCTTAAGGTGATTATCTAATCATTTTTATTTATTTCTTCCTTCATCTTTATCTATTTCTTATTACTGATAAAAATGTTAAATGGTTAATTATTTAAACTAACGAAGTTTTAAAAATTACGTAAAGTTTTAAAAACGTACTTTTAAAAATGTGTACCCCATGAAGGGTTAAGTGTGCAGTACTTTGTATAGAAGTACTGTCACTAGATCAATTTGGTCAGAATTACCCTCAACCGCCATATTTTTATCCAATTAAGGGTACTCAATTTATAAGGCTGGATGGACCCCAGGAGGGCTCCAAAACCCACAGAGTTGACTCACGGCTACAGTGTAACAGAAAGTAATTTTCTTCTCACCCAGATTCAAGTCCTTGGAGTTAATAGGGTCCTGCCTTACCATAGTGCCACCGCTCTCGCAAAAATACTTTTAAGGGATTTTTTTTTAACCGCCATTTAAATCCTTTTAAACTATTTAAATTAGGGTAAGATACCAAAAACCATTTTATTAAAAACTGGTGCACCGAGTTTAATCAAAATCGTTAATGCTGCTTTCAAGAAAATTAAAAACATGTGAAAACTATTATGATATAAAGTGGCACTTCAATCATATACAGTAGTTAAACCCAGTTCGTCTTATATGTACAATATATACATATATCAATATATACGTGAACAATATACATCAGTACTTACGAACGCAGAGTCTATTTCTGTTTAAGAATTGAATTGAATTGTTTTCACTCTCCTTTATTGTATATTCCATATATAGGTTAGTGTGAGTGAAACTTATTGACAAAAAAAAAATCAACTCTAGATATTAACTACTGATAGTTTATGAACTCAACGACTGCAGCTAACACATATTTACACATAGATAGTTTTAATTTGTTAATATTAAAAATATGTAGGTATTCGAGTTTGTGTTGTTTTTCTTATCCTCAGATAAAAAAATCAGTTCATTGCTCCTTTACAAATTAATCATCTTAATATAATAGTAAAAGAATAGAATAATGACTAGGATATACAATACAATATAAGAGAAATATCTTAAATGGGTGATAACTCCTTTACCAACTTTAAAAAACAACTTATTGTTGTTAATGGGAAATTGCAAATACTAAAACTTTACAGAACTCTAAAAAAA
>NW_027106126.1:103958-105355 GCF_000696795.3 Halyomorpha halys | reverse complement strand
ATAGATAGATAAAAATACATAACATATAAAAAACCAAACACATAATATCCATAATACAAGAAGTACGAAACTGAAATTACATATTTATTGTGAGGAAATATCTAGGGAGGGATAGCAAAATTTTAATAAAGTCTACCGACCGAAAGTGTCACTTAATAGAATCGTTTTTCCTTTTTTTTTTTTTAAGGTTTTAATGATTTTCGTTTAACTCAATATGATATTATACTATCAGTTGTTCTTTGATATCGTATAATGAACGTCAGGGTGCTGCGTCGGTGAAATGAAATTTCAAAATCATCATCTCCTGTGTTTGCAATGCTTACAACTGTTTGGTAATCTAAGTTTAGGAATAAATTCATAATTTAGAAATAATGTATATGATTGACCGTATCTGAATTTGAAGGAGATGAAAAGGGTCAAGAATAATAAAAATAGATTTCAACTGTTTATTGATTGCCGACGTTTCACCCGTGTAATGGTATTAACAATGGAACAAAGTGACTTTGATAAATAAAAAGATTCCTTTTTTTTAACGTGCTTTATGCAAAAAAATAATTGATTTTACTATTTACTCAGCGAATTTGTAGCAGCTCCGGTTCACCAAAGTCATAGAATTCACCAAGAGAATGAGTTATATTACCACCATTTGTCATATCCTGACTGTTAGCAAATCTGTGAGTGATCATCGAACGTGTAATGAGAATTTATCGCCGAGCACTTTATAGACCTTGACTTACTTTAGAGTCACGTGACCCGAGGACACGGGTCGTTTACCGTTCACCATTGCACTCTCTTGGGCCCCTCTCTCCGCTGCCTGGGGTGGCGCTGGTAGCGGTATCCCCTCCCGAAAATACTCCTTCACGGGACATTAACCCAGGATATTACTGACCAGCTTGTACTATATCTCCTGACAGCTGCCCTCCCCTTATCAACAAGTCTATCTGTCGCCGAGGTCGTTGCGGGAATTAAGCCGGAGACTATAATGCGTTCCTTGACACCTGCTTTGCGTCCCCGTTATATATTAAATAGAGTTGTTAGTCAATGATACCCAAGACTTTGACAAAAGAACAATTCGAAAATTACACTTTCCATTTTATCACCTAAAATGTCATTTTAGTTTTAATACTTTTTCCAAGTAGAACACAATGGTTCCTATTCTCAGTCTGCTGGTGTTCCTCAAGGTAGTATCCTTGGCCCCATCCTCTACACCGTCTATACAGCTGACATTCCAATCAATCCTAACACTATCCTCACCACGTATGCCCATGACACATGTGTGCCCGCTGTTAATAATAACCCATTAATCGTATCCCAAAATATCCGATCCCATAACACAGCCCTCGAAGATGGTGTCGTAATTGGAGGATTAAGATAAATTCCAACAAATCCCATCAAAT
>NW_027106126.1:100458-102787 GCF_000696795.3 Halyomorpha halys | reverse complement strand
GAGCCACCTCCCTCCACAGCTCCTATATATACCCCCATCAATCCCAAGCTTGTAAGATCAGTACCAGTAATAGTTGTAGCATGTCGTAATGTTCATTGTACTATTTGTTTACCGCTAAAGTTTTTTTTCACTTTATCTCCGTTGAATTTCGTAATTCTACACAAACAGTCTAAACTCCCAACACATTACAAAAGACTGATCTACATGACTGTAATAAGGCCAATCTGAACATATGGAGTTGAGCTTTGGAGCTCCACTAAACCTTCGAATTCCTCTCGTATTCACTCCTTACAATCCAAAATCCTTCGTAAAATCCTCAATGCTCCTTACTTTGTCACAAATAAAATTATACATATAGACCTTAATGTTCCCTATGTAACCGATCTAGTCCGAACCAGTTATCACTCCTTCCATTATAAACTCTCTAACCACTCAAACCCCCTAGTTTTTAATCTTTCATCCTGACAATCCTCCGAGGTGCCTGAAAAGAAGATGGACACGAGATCAGCTAATGTAAAATGTCATTAAAGTGATACCAATGGGTAGTTTCTCTACACGCCAGTAACACTCCAATTTAACTTATATCAGATTTACTAAATGTATTATAATTTACAGTTGTAAATAGCAATAAATAAATATTTTAAAAAAAATTAATACTGTTTAAAAACACTAGAACTTAAACAATTCCACGCTATGTTTACTTACAACCAATGCTGTAAAATTTTAGGTTTTTAGTTTTATTCCATATAATTCTTAATTTTTATATACAGAACATTTCAGCTGCTATATGGTATAATAATGAAATATGAACGATAATGATCTCGTTACTCGCTATCATTTAGCTGTGTGAGAATTGAACAGAAAGAAGATTCAATAAAGTATACGAAAGATGAAAAGGAAAACATACACAATAAAAAAATAAAAGTCACTCATAGAAACATAAATAATAACTAGATAGAATAAAAAAAATAGAATAAATAAAGAAAAACTGATCTATCGAAATTAATAGTATTAATATTAAAGAACTGAGTTTAAAAGTTAATAGGTAAAAAAAATAAATATTAGATGATTCATAACCTGTGTAAAAATATTTTTGTTTAACAAAATCAATATTCATAGACTCGGAGAGTCGAAATGTTTGCAGTGAATCCAACAAGAAAGCACTACGGTTTCAAGGACATTGAAGAAGCAAGTCTCAAATTAATGTAACAGATCTTTAATATCAAAATGCAAATCACTGTGGATATCTTGAATATCTTTATGATTTTCTTCATTTTAAAAAAAAAAAAAAAAGTTTCTTCAGCTTGTTTCAAGAAACAACTCTACTAATTGAAGTTTGAAATAGTAAACAACCTCAATTGTTTTTTCAAACTTTAATTTCTCTCACAGGTCGAAATAAATCGAAGAGAGATTTAATTATCTTGCAAAACTTTAAGAAAATACACTTATTTTATTCAGTGCTAGAAGATGAGGTAATATATAATTGTAGTAATAACCAATGACTAAATTATAGTAATTATAAAATATATTTCAGCATTCATATAATGAGAAAAAAGGTTGTGAATTAAAAAAAATTATCAAATTATAAAATAATATTTTTTTTTTTTTTTTGTTATTAAATATAACAATCTGCCACAGTCTAGTATATATATAATGATTCATGAAGATATATGATTTCGATGATATATATCTTCATGAATAACACTACATAATCACAAACCAATAGACCGCACAGAATACACATTGACACAATTCCTTTCAGAACATGGTAACACAAAATATTACTTAAAACGTTTTAATATTATGACGACTGACAAGTGTGATGAAGATGGACAAGTGCACAATTTCAAACATATACTTTATGAATATAAACTATATGACCGACAAAAAGTTCATCTAATACAAGATGTAATACCGAAACAAGGAAATTAGTCTGAACCAGAACACATACTTTTTACTAAATTTAAGACATACTTCTTAAAATTCATAAAACAAATTAACTTTGACCAGCTGACTAACTATAGAAGAGCAGTCTAAAACCTCTTGTTTGTGTTTGGTATATTTCTTTATTTATCTTTACTTTTTTTGTGATTATCCTTCTTTTTCTATTTTTAATTAATAATGTGTTTTTTTTTCGTTTTTTTTTAAATGTTATAAACAATGTAACAAATTATATAAACTTAAATATTTTGTACTGTGAATATGCCATAAGTATTATATGTAAACACGCAATACATGCAGTATGCCTTTCATGGCATGGAACATGTATAAAAGAAATAAACTATCTCTTTATGAGGTTACCATTAAGAGAAATATATAAAAAATTATA
>NW_027106126.1:88897-95137 GCF_000696795.3 Halyomorpha halys | reverse complement strand
TATGGTACTGCATGGCATACATGGCATTAGTTAAAAAAATATTTATATAAGATTAAGATACACTTGATGAGGTTGTAGATTTTTCCTTAGTTAAAAGTATGAAGTTTTACATAGCATAATAAACAAAATACGTAATTATAAATTGCGTTTGAAAGTTTTTTTTAAAAAGCATCATCATTTCATAAGTATTAATTTATCATCATAAATTAATTGAGGAGGATATGTAAACGTATAAATATGAATTTTACAGCAGATAAAAGTCGTTAAAAAATAGAATTAACTTCGTCATTTGAAATCTGTAAATTCCCATGTCTAAAATATTCCAAGTATTCAGCTTATTAGTAGACTGAATACAGAATTCATAAACCTGTTAAAATTCCCTATCCAAGGGGAACCTGGCCCTGAAAGGGCGTACTTTTTCTGCATTGATTTGACTAACAACCAGTTTTGACATTCAAATCAAAAAAAGATGTCTCCTCAACCAAAACAATTCTCTTTGTATTTTTCCAGCTCAGAGAAAAGAGGCTTCGACATCTCGTTTGTTTGAGGGCAGGGCTTAATTAAATCACTTCGACCTTGTCATCGTATTAACAATGAGATTGAAACGCGTCGTTATTCCTATCTCCTAACGTCATTACTTCTAAAGTATCGAGTACCTTGATCATCAAAAATAAACTGATCAAACTGAGTAAAGTTTTAGAATGAAAGTATTGATTTATGCAGTATTTGTTTCTAGGGAATTTCCCAATTCAACTACAATACTGGAGATCCTATTTCCTAATTTCTGAGAAGCTAAAACAAAAATTATAACCTGCATTAAAAAAACAAACTAAATCTGTGCCGCTACAACCCATGAAGGGTTAGGGGTACAGTATTCTGTAAGGAACCACTGCTACTAGGCCAACGGTTGTGAAAGGAGGTGATCTGGTCAGAATTACGCTCGGGTGCCAGATTTTTACCCTATAAAGCCTACCCACTTCAAGAGACTGGATGGATCCCGGTTGGCTCACGGACACACAGCTGAAGTGAAACACAATAATTGTCTGCCACAGCCAGATTCGAACCTGAGTTTTTGTAGTTTAGTTATCACACCGTCCTAGCAATGAGCTACCCACTAAATAGAGTAAATCCATTAATTCTTTTTATCTGGTGAGATTCAAATTGTCGAAAATAATAATAATATAATTTGAGTGCAAATCGGCAATGACTGAGAAAAAGTATAATTACAATATAGCATTATCAAAAACAATAAATGAAGTATTGTTAATAATTTTAATATTCTATCTATCAACTAAATATGAAATTTAAATCTTTTCATAAAATAAGAGATTAATATCTTATTTTATGAAAAGATTTAATTATATTTAAATCTTTTCATAAAAACGACTATGTCACACTATAACATAACACTGTTTATTAATAAAGTTTCTATATTTTGACACCACAGAAATGTAATAGTACAACCTTTTCATATCATTAATCCTCTAAATATACCAATCATGTTAACGTTTTCCTTGGAAAATTTGTATGATTATATTGTTAAATATTGAGCATTTTAACAATATATGAAGTTTTTTATTCTTCTTTCTTTTGCACATTTTACTCGATTGCTGTAAATTTCGATAATCTTATTATTTACTCATACACTTGCCATATATCTCCCTGATAGTTTCATCTGCAACAACAATCTGGTATATTTAAAGTATGTTTCGATTGGTAAATACGACAATAAATTCTGTTTAATATTTGATTATTGGGAAATCAAAGTAGGAAAGTTTGGCATCTGAGGTTTGAAGAACTGGCTGAAATATTTACAATATTGGGAAATAGTGTTTATGACAGAGACGCAGCCCTTGATTTCAAGCCGTCTATGGAAAAAAGATAAAATTTAATTTCTCAAATATATAAAGTAAATACTTTGTTACTGTAGTCTCTAGTCGAAAAAACCTTAAATTGACAAGAAGAGGCGACGTTGTAATGATCCACCTCAGAATAATACACTCAAGAGTGACACGTGAGTACCTTACGGCAAGAGGAACACCACCAATATGTATATCTTGTGGGATAGTTGCAGTACTGCACATCCTGATTGAATAATGTGCGTACTATAATGAAGGAGAGGTAGTTCTAATAAAAAGGCAGCCAAAAAAATTGTCTTGGTTTCTAAAAAAAATATATCTCCTACAAAATTAAAATCTATATAATTGTATCCTTCGACTTTTTTTTTTTCATCAATCATTTGTACAGGGTAAAAATTACCTCAGTCCTTAAAAAGCCCAAAATTATTGTAAAATAAATGCAGGAAAATTTGAGACGCAATGGCAATATAACTAGGGATGGCAATCAAGTAAGTATTTGATAAAAAATCGCCTAAATGGGTAAAACGTTTTACAGAAATGCCCTTGGCTGCAGTATGCTGGTTTCCAGTTATATTAGGATATAAATAACAAGTTTTTTTTATAACAATAATATGTGTCATAAATATCATATTGTTTCAGGATACTCCCTTGCACAATTCATATTGACTCTGACTTTCCTAGAACGGGAACCCTCTGATAACAGTACGATAACTTGAGTATTTCACCTCAACAGACAAGACAAAAGAGGCGGTGGTCAAGAGGTATTCAGAACTCATCGTCAGGCTGCTCTGGAGTATTCAAAAAGTTTCAAAGATACCGTTCCTATAACTCGAAACCAGTAAGTACAGAACTAACTTCCAAAAAGTACTTTTTACTTTTTACTTATTTCCAGTTCTCAAAAGAATAGTAAACAGCGGTTCCTTCCAGTCGCTTCAGAAGCCAGTTTCAGTGAAAGTTTTCATTCAAGGAATTATAATCGAATAGTTTTTAACTTCACTGTTATCTTTGTTCAAAGGGTTCACCTCATTTTTAAATGAATACGAAAGATATATTGTGATATCTTATTTTAATAACGTAATTAACGAAAAGTTTGATTTACGAAAATTCGGCCTTCTCTATATTTTTCTTATAAGCCATACTTCAATCTCTTAAAGACTAATCTAGAATTTATCTTAGTTATGGGCATATTAATGATTTCATGCTGCAGTAGATTTAAAATTTTGTTTTTTAAAATGTTAGTACTTCGGCCGAAAAAAATGTACTTCCATTTTTATACTAAAAAGGGAGGACAAGGTTAAGAAATAAATTTCAATTCGTGGTAAATCTTGAAAGAAAACTAAAGCTTTAGCTGTCGACTGGAAATAAATCCAGCTATTCCAGACATCCTTCAACAACGTATTTCGTATTTTTACTGAACACTTTGAATACCTATTTCCCTGTGATTTGCTTTTATTCTAGAACCTTTTATATTTAATTAGGATCTAAAAAATAAATCATATATAATAAGAATTAATTTATTTACTACACGAACTAATTTTTAAACAATACTTTGAGAAATTCATAACTTTTTCTTATTTCGTTTTCTTACCTGATCGTGAGGAGAAATTCAGAATAAACATTGTTAATTTGTCAGCTGATGAACTGATTATTTGATTCGTAATTAAACTCTCCTGAAATCTATAAATATTTGAAGACAATGAAATATATGCTAACGAAGTTTCAAACTAATTCTATTGAATCAACTTTATCCCAATTATTGCACTTGAGCTATGTTTTAGAAAAAATAACCAAACGAATATTTTAATAAATAACACATGTTCTTGGTTTATAAGTTACCAAATAACTATAATCAGACACAGACCAAACGATAATCGATCAAGCACATGTAAACTCATTATCTCATCTTTCATCGTAAACTACACCAAGACACCAATAGGCCAATCTAAAGAAATGGCTAAAGATGACATGCACTTTAATACGAACAGGAGACCCAAGAGTTTTCGTGTACCGAGCTAGCGGTAAGAAAAAGAGAGTTTTTCGTCAACGCTTTGTGTTAAATTGCAATGAAATAATTAATATTTATTATTTGTTGAAATATATAGAAACTTACTGTATCAAGTAATGTTATTTAAAGTTGGATGTTTAATAGATAACAGACTTAGAGGTGGAGCCAGAAATATTTTTCCAGGAGAGAGAGAGTACAAAAATAAAATAATACTATACAACGCTCTCTCTGCATCATACATACAACTTTCATCATAGTTAGTTTTAGAACAAATATTTTTATATTATTTACTGTAACAGTATTTGTCCGCACTAATTTTCCAAATGAACCTTTCAGTTGATAGATTGGCAAACTCAAATTTTAACAGAAATTATAATATTTATCGTTCCCGAAAAAATTAATATTTGATTAAAAGTGGATTGTTTATACCACTGGCGTTGGTCAGGATAGTGTTTAAACATCGACAAAAGACTAAGAGACGTGCCAAAAATTAAATTATTATTATTTTTATTATTATCATGGCACTACACTGCCTGCAAGAACCCGGGCCTCCTCCACAACAGCCAACCAATCTACACGGTCTCTTGCTTTCTCCTTCCATCTGTCAACCTTCAAGAGCTTCAAATCCTCCTCCACATCGTCCTCTTTTCCATTTTCCATCTGGTTTGCCATAAACCATCTTTTTGGGTATACTCTCATCGGGCATCCTCTCAACGTGTCCTAACCATCTTAATCTTGCTCTTTTAATTATAATTATTATTTATTTATTCCACCGACCCTGCCTATTAGGCAATACGGGTGTTCGCAGCAGTTGGTACAACTCATTGCTGCATATGTCAAACATTTACATAGCTGTGCACACAGCTTGCTATTGCTACAAAATAAATTTTGCTCTCCTCCTGAGGCCTTGCTAGTGTCTCTCTTTTAATTAACACCACGATGCTGGGTTCCTCGTACAGATTTATCAGTTTCTCATTCCTTCTTCATCTCCAGACTCCTCCCCATATCCTTCTCAATACCTTTCTCTCCCAGGAGTTGAGCATCTGTTCTGCTTTTCTTGTCAAGGGCCATGTTTATCCCCCATAGATCACTACTGGCCTTACGATGGTTTTGTAAATGACCATTCTCATCCTTTTAGAGAGAGCTCTAAAATTTAGTATTTTCTTTAGTGAGAAATAACATTTATTTCCTGCTGCTATCCTGGCCTCTATTTAATTAAAATAGACACCAAATCCTGGCTATTGCAAAATTAAATGAGCATTCAAAACAATGATTGGTTTCTGCGTGATAGTAAAGGGCAGGAATGATTCACCTCACTTTTTTTGTTGATGTGTAAACCTTCACATCCACATCGTTATGCGGTGATATTGAAATAATTCCTTCAAAAACTTGCCGAAAAACAACCTGCATTGGTTGATTGGGAGAGTCCTATATTCTTGCATAACTTCATGTTTTACGACCGACAGAGTGAAGAAACTATACGCTAGCTGTGTTACGAAGTACTTCCACATCTATGAAGCATTTTCCAGAATTTTCTCAAACAAAGGAATTTGGGCAACTTCCTTAAAGGTAAAATTTTTAAAATAGTTCTCAGGTCAAAAACGCATTTTCTGACTTCATAGTAATGATGGTAAATATTTGTATTTAATAAAGTTCTTTTACTAACCAACCTTTACTGTGAAAAATGACTTTTGATATGTCCCCATAATGATTTAATACTTATGTCGACATGAAAACATTATCAGACTGGAATAGAGTGCATGGATCCTTTTATTCTAAACGAGTATTTGCATCCGGAACCCAAATTCTAATTTTTTTCACGATCGCAATACCCCCCCCCCTTCCTATATATTCCTCATATAAGTGAGTGAAAGTAAACATATAAAAAATTATAAAGTCTTTTACTTTAATTAGGCACGTCCCACTCCCCTTCCCTCCCCTCTGTGGATTCTACTTAGGGACATACTATTAATATTACAATATACATCGATTGTTGACCCGCATATCAAGAAGATGATCCAGATGGCAGTCAAAAAACAATTTTAGAATACAAGCATTGTGTCTGCATAGTGAAGATTTAGTATTCTAGAAATAGTAATACTGTTTTTTTAATGTTTATTTTAATTATTAACAGGCCCATCTCATTTTAAGTGTATTTATATTACAGTTCACTTTTAGAAAAATAGAGTTTTATTTTCTATAAACACAAAAACTAGACTTGAATATTCAACTAAAGACAAAACAAGACATCGACGAAGCTATAGAAAAACTCGCAGAATCAGTAAGAACAAGTATAAATGACAACACTTATAGAACTAGTAAAATGAATAATAATAAACAAACTAACCTGCCACAGTATATTCGTATCTTAATAAG
>NW_027106126.1:83500-87437 GCF_000696795.3 Halyomorpha halys | reverse complement strand
TGTATCATATCATATGTCATTATGATCAAATTTACTGGTTGTATTTTTTTATACAGTTGTAAATATCAACAAATAAATAAATAAATAAATAAATTTTCTATAAACAAATCAATAAGACTTTCTTACCGTTGTTAGACTTTAAAAGAACACAATATATAATATCAATTTAGATTTGGCTATATCCTCCAATAAAATATTGCTTTTTTTCTAAGCTGCCCACATTTTATGTTCAATGACTTTTAACCATCTACTATAATTGTGTTATTATACCTCTAATATTACTCTATACCGTGCGTGACTTTGATACAGTAATCATTTCCTTAATTTTCTGATATCTGAAAAATGTTCCTGATAAGATGGGTTGATATTTCGATTAGATCTCTGATTGCATGCTTTCATTCTACACTTCCTTTCATTTTATACCTCCGTATCCATAATTTAATATTGAAAAACTGAAATTTATTATTTATTGTGAATTCTTGAAAATGCAAACTGTAACATATATTTTTTTTCGTGTTAAAAAAATTCTAAAATTATAACAAACAATATATCTTCATATATATTTATATTTATGTATGCATTTATTACAGGAATAGTGCTGTGTAAATCATACAAAATTATATAATGTATGAAAAGTACAACACATTATATAATTGAGAAATCACTTGATTGTAGTCTTATTTCTCTAACTTATTTATTCTTGTAACATGTAGCACATACAAAATTTACAAATGCTTTTAACTAACAAACAGATCTTAAAGATTTTTCCTTGTTTTTTGTTTTAAATATATTTTTAATACATGAGAGGGTAAGACCTAAAAGCCTGTTAAATCCATTTTTTTCTGGGCCCATGAGGGGTTGAGCCTTAATCTGGGCTTTGTTCGTTCAAAATCCCTCTAACTTATTGAGCGACCCTATTTCTTTTTCATTACAAAGAAATAAATGCAATTCGAAAATGGACTCACAGTTCAACTTTTTTTCCGCACCCCACTTGAATATTAAACAAAAAGAAGTTGAGAAAACATTTTTGACTTACGCCTAAAAAAATTAGACGTTCCTTCAAAGTGACATTGCTAGTCGTTTTATAATTTCATTGTAATATAAATATAACGATTTTAGTTTTATTTAAATTAGATATTTCACAAAAGTATGCTATTGATTAAATAATATAAATTAAAAAAAATATATCGTATTGGTTACCAAATATTTTATTATAATAACGTTTTTAAAAATGGCTAAATGCATTCCAATGTCTATCACTTTTTTTTCATAATGACTTAAGATAGCGATAATTTTTAGTTTGAGGAGTAATAGTAATAAACAAGGTTTTTTTGGTCGGGTTTAGGGATAATACTATTTTAGTTTATTCCGATAAAATTGGATTTTCATTCAAGTTGTATACTAACTTTATACAAGTACTGTTGGGATAGCTATAAGGGAACTGCATTAAACTTTTATTCTATTGATTTGAAGTTCAGAGAATTTTAAATTAATTAGATTTAATTGAATGAAGTAATGTAATAATTGAAGTGCTATATAAATAATGGTCTGATATGAAGTGCTGAGTGAAAGAAGGCTGAATGTCGGAAAAAAAAAAAGGAACAGGAATGGTTTGTGTACACTGGAACAGTGATGAACAAGTGGTAAGCATATTCTCATAGACCACAAATAGAGATCAGTCGATCAACTATGACTGACGTCCGGAGAGAAAATAGGTAGGCTAGATCGAAGAATAAAAAAAAATAATAACGTAAATCAGAGCTATCGATAAAATAAGGAAACTAACCAGAAACGTATATCACGCTAGGAACAAGGTTTATTTTGATAAATTAATAAATATTAAATTAAGTATAATTAAGTATAAATATCAATAAATTAAGATTAAAATTATATTTAATCTATTTTGATTAGTTTTAATGTGTTTTAATAGACAAGTGCAACAAACAAGGTGTCGGAACCCTTTGACGTTCCAGAGCAGCCTTAGTAGTGGATATACATATATTGAAGTGGAAGCCTATTAAGTTCTAACCCAATACGACTCAGGCAATTATTCTGTTTATGGTTTCACGATGCAATATTTTGATGTTACGGACACAATATTCACAAAAAAAAAATAAACCTATATCCAAAACAGTGGTTACTTCATGTATAATATTGTTTTTTAGCGTTATGAAAAATTAATACTCAGTAATATTAGTTGTTTTTTTGATCCATGTTAGTCCAGGTATGCCAACGAAAATAAAATATTTGGGGAAAAACAATCTAAATTTTTCTCAATGTGATCACATGGAGTAAAATATCAGGAACAAATTATACATGTTCTAGACAAAATCGGTATGAAGCTAGACTCATAAAAGTACGTTATAGAAATGAAGTTGTTGAAAAACACAAAAATAGTTTTTTTAACAAAAAATAAGCACAAAATACCTAATTTCGCACATTCAATTACAACACTTTTAACTTTTCAATGAACGTGTTTTCGGGCTTAAATAGTGCTAATCAAAAAAAAAAATCATGTCCAAAAATATTTAATTTTGATACTAACGCGAAAATCTAAAAACAAGTGTTCTTAGAAAACAAAACTTCTAAAAACTTTAAGAAAACGTCTAAAATGGTTCTAAAATGATTTATCATAGAAGTTCTATTTGGCCACAAAAAGTTACACGGCAACCCTATGATCATGATAAGGATTGAGATTCAATTTTCTTGTTTCTCTTGCGAGAGGTCGCAAAAGATGGGACAAGCTGTAAGGTTAAATAATATAATCAACTACATATATGTTACGGCCTGAGTGATATGTCAGCTGGCAAAGGCCGTCAGGTGATTGAATTGTGTATATAGAGTTGCTGAATACAATAAAAGTTAGTCTTGTTTACGCATTGAGAGAGTATTCTTCCGATATAATTTTCCTTTTTTATTAGTTTTTCTACGCCAACACGTAATTGGTGCCGAAACCCGAGACGAGTGCATAGGTTGATAGTTATTTTTTAAATTTAAAAAGGAAAATATCTTTTTTTATCTCTCTGTCATAGTTGCTAAACATCGTTATTTTAAATAAGTATTTAAGGATGACATTGACTGCAGAGAAAATAAATACTATCGAATAGATGAAAATTCGAACAACAACCACACAGGGCATGCGGAATGCCATTTCAGATTTAGAAAGTTTTACTGGAAAATTGGGTGAGATGAAACATTTTCTCAAAGAAGGTCAATTGAAACCGACTAATATCAAGAATAGAAATTAAGTTAGCGGAAGAGCTACTAAATAAAGGAGATGCTTACTAAAGGTATGCAGAATAAAGAGGAGTATCTTAAACCAGATTCAGCCCGATGAAGAAACACCAAGGCTCATAGTTAAGGATAGGTTGAAGAAGGCGTTCGGAGGAGATCGATGGGCCCCAGAGGAGGACATATTTATGATCCCTGCAGAGGATGGCTGTGCTGAAGAATGTAAAAGGGATCCGGAGGTTAAGAAATGTATAGAAAACTGCAGAGAGTCGATCCTTGTGTTCGCTGATTTCAAGGAACCCTTTGCACTCACAACAGATGCCAGTGGGTATGCACTGGGGCAGTGCTATCCCAGGAACACGAGAAAGGGGAACGTCCTGTAGCCTACGCTAGTAGACGACTTACGGAGACGGAGTCCCGTTATAGTGCTTTGGAACGAAAGTTGTTCGGGATTGTTTGGGCAGTGCCCCAGTGTGGATCTTTTGTATAGGATGGAGTTTACGTGTACTACAAGCTTATTGTATATGTATTAAGTAGTGCATATGATAACAAGTGTATAGGATAAGTATTATTGTCAAACATGTATTGTAACAGCTGATAGCCTATATGGAAGGTAAAAATAAGTGATAGTATTATTCAAGCTTCCACATTGTTCACCTCGTGTCTATTTCTTCCTATTTTAATTTTATTATTCTAAGTATTTTAA
>NW_027106126.1:71433-83393 GCF_000696795.3 Halyomorpha halys | reverse complement strand
ATATATATATATATATATATATATACAAGGAGTGTAAGAAGGGTTACAAATATTTTAGTGATAACAAAGTATAATAGCATTAAATGTATATGCAATTAAAAGTTTTAATATTAATGTGAAGAGTGACAAAATAAATTAATGATGCAAATGTGAATTAGTATTTAAGATTGTCTTTGAGGATGGCCAAATTCGCCGAAACGTTTGACTTATATAAATGAAGTGTTTTGAGACTCAAATTGGGTAGAATTTATTTTATTTAAAACTTGCACACACACACTCACACAGATTATATAAATTAGTATATGTACACATTATATGTACATATACTAATCCGAATAGGAAATATCATCTCAATATATTATTACATCTAATCTCCTAAATTTTCCTAGGAACCTTGGCGAATTTCATCAAAATATAAACTTTGTTTATATGTATATAATCGAGCATAAACCCTCCATCACATCAAACATGTTAGAAATCCGCAAGGGTTATAACTTAGTAAACGCAACTCTCACGAAACTGAAGAGCGAACAAGACAAATGGAGCTAAGAATGAGATTACAACAACCAGAAAACTTTTCAGATTAAGGCACTCCTTCAATCTTGAAAGTTTAAGCCGTTAGGGCTCTTTAGTTACTCATTCCACCGCTACCTGGATATCTTTAATTCTTTCAAACCAACTTCTGTTTCCGTCTTCATCATTTCATCCCAGTTAGATTGCATTGGTGATGAGAATTTTTGAGAGGTCCTTATAGATTTAAAATACATGTACTCCAATTTTTTTTATAAAACCTAGAGTTAATATTTTTTACTGTAAAATCAAATAAGTAGAGTATATGTACATACATAATACGCCAGCTCTGATTGCTTTTCCGGCTCTCGTGAGCTATGGAATTTTATAATAATATAATTGAAATATATAATAATATATCTACTTTAAATAACTTAATTTTTTAAGTACAATTTATTTTCGATTAAGGATATTCTCTATAAGATTTTATGAAAACATAATTCAGGATTAGATCTTTAAAACGAAAGCTACCTGAAAACCCGCTCATCTGCTTTGGTCTGTGTTTTAAATACATTGTCTATTACCAACGATCAAAATTTTTTTTATGCATTTTTTTTAGTTCTGTGCTAAAAAATGCAAGACTCATGAAAACAGAAAATCACAATGTCACATCTCACACTGAAAGTCCAAAAGGACACATTAACCAGAGAAAGCAGAACATCCTGACATTCGGTAATAAAAGGAAGGTATACAGTAAAGCTGAGGAACATTTTATTCCAGTCAATTCGTCTCTTCGAACTGTCGCTGTGAGATATAATATTGTAATTTTCTCTTCAGACGATTCCTGAGTTGGCGTAAATTTCACTCCTAATTAATTTATCGATATTTCATAGACTCAAGAATTTACCGTTTGTATCTTCTTTCTAGTTTCAGGCCAACCCTTATATTAATATTAATTATTATTATTACGATTATAATGTTATTAAACAATCCTATATATTAAATGCAAATTGACACTTCAAATGACATTATCCTAACTAACTATATTAAACCTCTAGGTTTATATTAACCAGATACCTCCATCAGTCTAATTAGTCTTAGTGCAGTATAAAATTTAACGTGACTCGATACAAGCTAATTTTCATCTAGAAAATGTCGATTACTGTCAGTTATGGTCAAGCTCAATTGTCTGATATAAGCGAGGAATATGAACCCCTGTGCTGGCAATCAACCTTATAAATTTTTAATGAAAAAAGATGGCCTCAGGCGAGATTGAAAATTGCTATCAGAATTCTCTTATCTCCTTAGATAGTTAGACATGATTTAACGAGGACTCGTCAGCCCCGATATTAAGAGGGAGAAGAATGTGTTTCCACTAACCAACAGATTTAAATAATGATGAACTATATTGCCGGTGAGAAACTAGTCATTGGTCATCAATAACTAGTTTCTCACCAACCTAATTTCAAAGTAGGTCATCTACAGAAAAATCAACGCTGGCTTCTCTGAAATTTTCGAGGAGGTGAGGAGCACCTGTGTGGCAGGTGAATTCCGTAAGTTCCACTCCTTCTCTGTCTAATTAAAATAATTTAAAACACTAAATGATTTCATTTTGTTAAGGCTGTCTGTGTTGAATATTTTATAACTCAATTTGTTTGAAATTGAATAGAATAAAATAAAACTCAGTTTGCTACGGACCACAGAACATTTCTTTGAATATACTTCAATACAGTTTAAATGATTAAGTAGATTAAATTAACATGTAATTATTATAGTAATATTACTATAATATGTTTAAAATAGATAATAATATGTTTAAAATATATAATAATATAATTGAAATATATAATAATATAATTAAAATATATCTATTTTAAATAACTTAATTTTTGAAATACAATTTATTTTTCGATTAAAGATATTCTCTATAAGATTTTATAGAAACATACTTTAAGTTTAGATCTTAAAAACGAAAGTGGCCATAACACTCACTCGTTTGCTACAAGGGTAGGTGGAAATCTTCAAAAGACACGGATAGACCCGTACCTATCCCTGTGTGGGATTTTTACCCACTAAAACCACCGCCCTACACCTGTTTCTCACCCTCCACGGGACCGCCGTTAAGCATTACATCATGGGGATGAGTGGCTGAGTGCCGCCTCATTGCTTTAGGTTATCTCCTGGTTCGCCTATTTTTCTCCATTCTTAACTTTTGCATCACTTATGCAGCAAATCGGTGGCCTGCCATCCAATAATTGTGGTTAAGCAGCATTATGTTGACGATATTATCTACTGTCGGGTCTGAGCCACAAACGCGTCGGAGCTCTATTCTTTCCTCATGAAAGTGGAGGCACAAGAAGAAAACGTATTCTGCACTCTCTCTTCTATTCCTGGGCACAATGAACATTCTCCAGTCTCATCGAGCCTAAATCTATACTGGTAAGCAACCATGCCCTGTGATAAACTGGGTGATGTAATAGTCTACCTCCCCGTGGTTCCTATTCATCCATACCACGTGCCCACATCTGTATTAACCTGCGTGCCCACCTCCCGGAATCGGCAGCCTCCCAACGCTGCTGCCACTGGTCAATGGTTATTTTTCACTCTTCTTCTCTGGCAACGTGTAAGCGTTGTCCATAGTGTCTGCTTCTTTCTTCAACAAGGAATTCTACAGGTGGCATTCGGGCTATCACGCACACGGCTTCGTAGGAAATAGTTTGAAAATAGCTAGCTGTCCTTAAACAAACTCTACGATAAACTGAAACCATCTGTATCCTATATGATATGGTAGCCATTGCTTCTTTCCAAATCGAGGCTGCATATAACATAATGTAGGAGACAACAGTAGCAAGAAGCCTTCGGCTACTTTCTTTGGGACCTTCAACGTTTGGCATAAGACGTGACAAAAAGGATGTCACTTTAGCAGATTTGCCGCTGATATGCTCTTTATGAACATTAAAGCGGAGACGTGCATCGATCATGACTCCTAGCTATTTTAAGCAAGACTGGGGACGAATTTCGTCCCTACCTACCGTGACAGTGATGGGCTCAGTCTGCTTCCTGCTAGTTACTACCTTGGAGAACCTCGGTCTTGTGATCTGAAGTTGTTGGCCTACCGAAGACACCCAACCTCGGATCATAGCAATATCCTGGTTAGCGATGAGGGTAACTTCTTCCAAGTACTTTGCCGCCACTACAACTGCAACGTCATCTGCGAATCCCACAACTGTGGGTCCCTCTGGCATTGTCAGAAGAGGCCCTAATACCGAGCCCTGTGGAATCCCACTAGACACATTGTATCTCCTTTGGCCAATGTTTGAAAAATAAAACAGAACTCTATCTTTAAAGTAGTCAGTGAGAACTCTCATTAGATAGGCTGGCACCACCATAATCCGTAGGGCATCTATAATATTGGTCTATCTTGCAGTGTTAAAAGCATTCTTAACGTCTAGAATCAAGAGTGATGATTGCTGCATAACACTTAGCACCTCTCCTCCACCTTGCTCCTGCAATTGCTGTGCGGGCCATCTCGACTACCAATCCAACAGCATATATCGTGGATCGCTCTTTACGAAATTCGTATTGACATCTCGCTAGCTGGTAACGTCTTCTTGCTTGGTTACAACACCGGCGAAGATCGTCAATAGTATCCGTCCACCAGTACACTGTACAGTACACTGAGGAATGATTTTTGCCAGACTTCATCATAGAGCAAATCTCTATATGGTAGCCAGTCTCCACTTTTGATCCTGCATGACGTTACAACTCCATGCAAGGATACGTTCCTCAGAATAACCAGTAGCAAGCCTTTGTAAATGGTCATCGTGGCAGGGTACCTGATTCTCCAGAATGCACTCCCTATCCTACTCAATCCATTGAGTGAAAGGGTAACCCTATCCCTCAAATACACCGGGTGAGGAGTGGAGTCAAATCTTCTTCTTATCCTCACATTGAGGCACGTAACTTCCTCACCCAGTCTAATCTTCTCTCCTTGGATTTCTAGGTTAATGTTCATTGATTCAGTTAGTTCATTTACTTTTCTATATATTCTTGGAAGAAAGAGAAAGGGTAAGCTGGTAGCAAGAGAGATACCAAAAAGGTGAGCCTTATGATGAACAAAGTGCGAACAGAAGGATTCGATCACTGGCTGTTTTCTGTTTCAGTTTACATTACAATGAAGAACATTCCTATAAATCTAATTGTAATTCTAAAATTGGTGGTCGTAAACAACTTCCCTCTTTTTTAATACTTATCCAGCTAACTTTAAAAAAAGTTTGGAAAACACGAAATGGATTATCAAATTTCACGACTCAACAGTAGACAAGTAAACTTTGCCGGTGGCGCAATTTTTTATAAGAACATCCATTTCCAACGCAAATCGCGTGAGATCAGAATCTTTGGACGGAAATATTGGGATTTTTCATATTAAAAGCTGGTTTTAAATTGCAACCTTCTCTCAAATACTAAATAAGAGAACACAAAAAGTTAATGGAACGTGTACGATAAATTACATAAAGGAAACGGAACATACAGTGTGAATTACCTTTACATTTCAAATTGCGTTTTCCAATCCTACATAAAACTGAGGCTACCAATATTAAAACTGAGAGAATTTTTAACTTTTAAAAATGATATTACCTATTTGAACATCATTAAATATTTCTCTTACACAACCTAACCGGATCAACCATCTTCTTCCATCCCGTATTAAATCGTATGAAAAATAAAGGCTTGACATTAGAAAGAAGAATAGGACTCATGGATCAAGGAAAAAATATATCTCTGAATATGCCTTTACAAAAAAATTAATTAAATCAATGGGTTAAACCTATCTATAAAAGTCTTAAGTACTGTTTTTTTATCATTTAATTCAAAAAACAACAAAGTTGTGCTAACCAACTTCATTGAGAAATCTAATTAGACAATTTTTATTTTTAAATCTTATAGCAATAACAAGAAATCAGTATACAATAATACTATATGACTTTTTTTTATTCGTCGCTTTGGTTCTTTTATCTTTACTTCTCACCATACTTTCTCTTCCAGCCCAGTGTAACTTTTCTAATTTGTTTTCCTTATTTTTTCCCCATTTAACATAAATAGATCACACTTAAAATACAAAACTATTTTTATTTTATTAATTCAAATAATATACATTTTAAATAAACAGTAAAGCCACGCATAATATTTAAACGTTAGAAATTATAAAAATTACAATTAACCACATTGGCACCATGATGCATCAAAATGTACCTGACCTACTACTAACAATTTCATGTCAGAATTCAGAAAATTTTCAGACAAATTTTTTGTACTATGAACATTATATTATGCTATGTTTTAACTATACCACTTTATAAACTGATGAATTAAGCGACTTTACATTAATAGCTACTAAACGACCAACAAAATGCAAGAACGGAGCAAGAGGAAAAATAAACTATACAAGATTTCACATGGCGAGGAACAGAAATATTGTTCGTTAAGAAAGCACAAGGAGACGACCTGTTGATGGGATGAGTGAAGGGCCGTGGAAAACCACTTTTCAACATAATTCAGCTGTGCTTTGAGCGAGAAAACTTTTAGGAGCTGGAAAAGCGAGGCTTTTTAGAAAGTTTTAAAGCCTCATGTGATAAGAAAATGAGTTTTATAAATTCCCAAACGTTTTATTTCCATCCACAAGACTGTGCCTCTTAACCCTTCTTGAAGACTTTCAATTTTTTTTTTTTTAAGATTAATATAATTTTGATATGGTCGATGCATTAAACGCGGACTGATGTGTGTCAAGTTAACATTCGCTGTGTTATAATTGTAAATATATTTTTAAAATTTTAAATGTTATGTTGTTACAAGAAGAATTGGAAAGCTTCATTAAATATGAACACCTAATAATCACTCACAAAGGATTCATCACGTTGATTGCAAACGCTAATTGCATCATCCGTAATGAGCAATAAGTCTATTTACCTTTAATTAATATAAAACACCTTTATTTAAAATGCATTATCTTGAAATCATATTATAAATATTAATCAAAGCTAACGAGCTCGATAAATTAATGAAATACATTGTAGGTTTTTAATCATTTCCAAAGAGCAAATCTGCAACAAACTAATGAATTGTAATATTTAAGTATGCACTTTTCAACTGCCAACTTTTTACTTTATTAAAATAAAAATATAATTAATTGCTAGAGATTATAAGTACAATACATCATTGATAACGTGAGCATGCTCCATAAAGCAAAAACCAAGTGACATAAATCAGAACTAAACAAAATGGGAACGCTAAAATAAACACTAATTCTTTATTATAACTTTTCCTGATTCCTTTATATCGCATATGATGCAATAGAGATGTACAAAAAAATAATATTATTACTGAGAACTGAATCATATG
Organism: Halyomorpha halys; assembly: GCF_000696795.3. Taxonomy (NCBI): domain Eukaryota; kingdom Metazoa; phylum Arthropoda; class Insecta; order Hemiptera; family Pentatomidae; genus Halyomorpha; species Halyomorpha halys. The sequence goes on along the minus strand of NW_027106126.1, from coordinate 76,484 downwards.
TAATAGTCATATTCCTAGTTTTTATACATTGTGGCTGGAGTATACATGTGTTTTTATACAAAGTGTATCAACTTTGCTTCAGTGACAATTAAAGGAGAGTGATAAAAAAAATGGAATTTTGGATAGGGAAGAATTCCCTTCTAAGGGAATTTATATTATATAAAATCTAAACCTATTAGGACCATTTTCTGAGCTGAAATTCTACATATAAACATATGTAGGTATAATAACAACAGCTATTACCCTAAAAAATAAATAAATAAATAAAAATTGCCCTGCTGAATCTATTTCATAAATTTATTCAATAAGGGACATTTGTTATTTTTTAGACAAGGTTTTCATCATAGTCTTATTATGAAAACTCATTAAGGTATAAAGCTGGTTCATTATTTCTTTTTAATATAAATTTCTTTTTATGGTTATCCTTTCATTTTCATATTATAAAATTTTATCATTTTTTTATTTTTTATTTTATTTATTTTTTTTTGTAACATGTAGAATTTATATAAAATACTTTTGAATCATTTAAAAAAATTTTTCGTATTGTATTTATTTGTATTTCTTTTTTTATCTATTTTTAGTTATAATAATCATTTTTAGACTTTCAATATTTAATTTTAAAATTTAGGATATTTATTTTTAATTTTAAAACTTTATTTATTGATAAATAATACAATCTTCCATTGTTGGATAATAGGTAATAGTGATAACTGATCACATTCAAACTAAAATAAAAAATAAATAAATAAAAATTAGCCTGCCAAATCTATTTCCTAAATTTATTCAATAAGGAACATTTGTTATTTTTTAGACAAGATTTTTCATGTAAGTTTGTTATTTATTTGTTACGTTTTCAAATAAGTAAATGAAAAAATGAATGAAATCTTAAAAACGTAATAAGGTGCATTGACTATAGTTGTAAGGATTTTGGATTGAAAAGATTGTCACCTTATTATTTTGCATTGTCAACATATTTATAGTTCTTCTGTATCTTTCTTTGTCCTGATGAAGCCCGATAAAATGGGTCGAAAGGTCGGCGAATAAATAGCTGATAACTGTTTTTCTGTTCTTTTCAGGCCACATCCCTGACCACCTCGTTCATCAACTGTTTTTAGTTAATCAGAAATACTCATTTGTTTATAAAAACAAAATTACGCGCGATGTATTGGACCTCTAAGATCTGTCGCGCCAATGTTTAATCAATTTTTAATTTTAATATCAAAACAAACATGTAATAGTTTATACTCAATATCTGGATTTTGAATTAATCTTATTTATGCTAGGTTTTAAGATCATTGGACCCAATGTGCAGCGTATTGATTGAACTGAATTTCATTATCAAGCATAATGTGATTCAGTATATAATGTTATTAGCACATTTTTTTTTTCCTTGACCACACTTTGTCTTTCTTCCTTAATCATAACAAAAAATCATGTCAGACATACGAAAGAAGGGATGCTGTCCTATAGTATACCAATATATTATAACCAGAGTGGAAGGGTTAATTTTCATTCCGTGGGACCGTCACGAAATAAGAAGTCCACCCTCCCCAAGGACCGCTCGGAATCGGAACGGCATGGCTACAGACTGGAGTTCGCCAAGGTATCTCAATTAAAACCGATGCAAGTGTATCATCATATGAATGCAAATTATAACCCAAAATTCACTTAGGACAATACCTAGTTTTAAAGTAAACAATACTTTTAGCAACAGGAAACGTTTCTTAAAAACTACCTACACACCCGCGTTAACGCCAACACACACACAAAAATAACAAAAAAAAATTAATTTTTGACAAATTTGTCAATTATTTTGTTCATGGCTGCCAAACTAAACATAGTGAAATTTGTTACCTCCTAAATTATTTATGTTGATCATTCAGAAGGCTTTTAACAGAGTTGAAAATCAGTATTTTCTAACAGTTGTTAATTAGAGATTCACTCGATTTGCAAGAGATTATTGGGAACAGGACATTATTGGGGAGTTCAATAAACAGACAGTACCAACAGTTTGTATAGCAAGGGATTATGGGCGGCATTTGGAACGATAACAGGATTAAAACAGGAGTGTTTGCTTTTCCGATTTTATTTTTTACTTTCCTAATTGGTTTGGGAGATTAGAACCTGCAAATAGTGGCCATGGATATTGACCATTTAGACCGTTAAGGCGAATCCACATGTTGGCTCGCCACGAATCGGAGGCTTGTACAAATGCTCGGTAAACAAAGAGCGGACCATCCACATGTCAGTGTTATTCAGAGAGGCAAGCATGTAGGACGTACAAGTGGTTTCAGCCATTGCACTGGGATTATATTATTTTTATATACAAAAATGATAAAGAAAGGAAAGTGATTATAAATAAATAAGATTAAATGTAAAACTTATTATAAAAAGTACCAACAAACAGCTTTAACCTCCTAACAGCTCTCAGTTCCAACTAGACAAAGAACAATGCTATACGAGCACTCTCACCAACCCTTTTGATCTGTGTTCAAAAAACCGACTCTCTACGGATCGACAACGAGCTTAGGCCAACTCCTACAAGCCACCCATACACATGATCGAGCATGTCTGAGTTCGCCATGGCTTGGCCAACATGTAGAGGCCCTTTTAGGTTCAAAGAACTGAAGGAAATTTAAAAATTTCAATAGAAGTATAGAAAGAATCCAATTTTTATTTCACTAGTACTAATTTATCCTTGTTATCTTTAATTGAGACAGAATAAAAACGATATTTTTATCCGTACAAAAATGTAATATCATCAAAAAAGTCTTCTTTTATTTTTTTAATTACTCCTTGCCTGATCATTTCGAACACCCAGGTGAATTATCTAGAATTAATCAATCTATAATCTATGGTCTAATTTTCATTCCGTGAGTCCACAACGAAACAAAAGTCAACCCTCTAAGCCGGATTCGTACCGGTACAGCTACAGTTTCGAAGCTGCTAAGACCGACGCCTTAACACCCACGGCTACAAATGGCCTCTTATAAAAGTCCATTAAACACAAACAATTGGTGAAGTTCCATGCTTTATAGTGAATATCTTTAAGTAACAGTTTACGAAATAAATAATAACGTTGCCCCACTGGAATATGTCACTTCAGTTTTACAGTCATGATTCAGCTATTCGTAAACTTATATTAACCCTAAATTTTACTTCCTGTTACCTCATAGCTAGGCCGTAAATTAACGGATGTTTTAAACGGGATCCAATTTTTTTATGGGACCCGTGGTTCGGAATAATTTGAGGCATAAAAATGGAAAATCGGTTGAAGCATTCATAAAAAAAAAATAAAATAAAAAAAAGTTACACATTAAAAAACGGAGAGAATAAACATATTCATTACACGTTTTCAAAATTTGTTCTTACGTTCTTATAATATCACTATGTAGCAGGAGCTATAAAAGTCTTTAGCTCAAAATACGGACGTAATAAACATTTATGATACTAGTTTATTAATTTGAGCCATCAAAAATAAAAAACAGCTAAACCGTTCTCTCAATCGTCACATACTTACAAACGAATAGATCATAATAAATACCTTTACTCTTAACGTACCCTAAACACCTGTGTGTACCCAAATCAGTACTATATTACTTAGGTGTTAGCGGTACCATCTTAGTAAATAATAACATATAAAAGTTATATGACCCTTTTTGTCTTAATAATTATCAATAATAAGTAATATTCATTTAATATTAATTTTTTTACAATAATTTATGAATAAAAAATGGAAAATTTTATTATAATTCACAAATTATTTAGTTGATTCAGACCTGAAGGAAATTATAATTCAAGTCGATTGATCACCATCGGTTGCTATTAGATAGACAACTAAGCAGAATCAACAATGAGACTACGTCATTTTCTCAAATGGATTTCTAAATACTATAATAATACGCACACTTAATATAATACAATATATTAATAACACAGCAGACGTAAGTACTCAAAATAACTAAACGACTTCTAAGGGTAACCGAAAAATAATATTAATTAAATTTAATAAACTCTTTAATCTAATGATCTAACTTCCTAATTTATATCAAGAGTCCAAACCGCGGTCAGCGATATCTGTAAAAAAGAAAAATTGAAAAACGCTTGGTCAAGTGGGTCAACGAAACCAAAAGGTTTAAACATTATTTAAAAAAATTATTCATAAATTAAAATTTCTTTTTTCTGTAGGGAAGCGCCCCTTCCAAGCAGGTCCTTCACTAGAACAGCCAATGCACTAACACCAGCCTTAAATTTCCTTCACTAAATGTAGTCTCTTTAGCTTTGGACCTTGCAACTAATTTCTGATTTAGAGAAAAATCTGGTGAATGTTAATCAACGGTTAAATTACAGATCATTCAAAACATACAGTTTACATCCAAAACCTATATCACCTTTAAGTATATTATTAAGATGATAAATAAAATATTTAAAATGTAAAGCAATATTTATGACAGTACAAGGCGAAAAAACATTTAAAGATGTAAATAACAAAATACTAAGATACCATATGAAGCAACATTAGCAAAAATAAGTAGATACGTTAGTATTTAAGACTATTATTTTATTGGAAATTATTAAAAACTTTTAATTATTTCAATTATTATTAAGCTGTTTATTAAATCAGATATAAAAATATATCATCCTGGTCTATTCATGTCGCATTCATTTGAATTCAATACAATCGTTTATTGTCAGCTTCAGAATAAAATTCCCATACTTTGTATGGGAAAAAGACAAGATGTATTGCCGAGGATTGTTTTATTTACATAATAAAACACTGCGACTGTTTTAAAGCAAATCCAGCCGGTTTTCGCTTAACGGACCTCTGTCGGATTAAAATGCATCTTTTATACCATCACTCACTGAATCCGTATTTATATGTACTGCGGGATAGATTTATTCAGTCCCGAGGAGTTTTATTGTCTTTATCATTCATCTGAATATAAGAATAAAATACCTGCCCCTTCCATTTTCCATTGAATAAATACTGATAAATTGAGCAAATAGAGAGACAACTATTTATCATTTCATTCTGTAAAGGAATTATATAT
>NW_027106126.1:68739-71383 GCF_000696795.3 Halyomorpha halys | reverse complement strand
TTTTTTGCTCTATTGACCTAGCTGATTTTCAGCCTATCCTCCCCCGAACCAGCCGCCTCTATTTATCAGGTTATCGCACGTGGTCTCTTACCAACTGTAATTAGGGACGTGACGGCTGTGCGGTTTGGGGCGCAGGTCCCAGTACGCTCGATTCGAAACGTTGTGGGTTCGATTCTCACCTGGGACAGTTAAACATTAATTTTTCGGCGGTCCCGAAGAAGGAATCTTGACACTCCCACATTGTTTAGTACACGGCGTTAACCTAAGTAGACGCCAGCGGTTGGCAAAAATGACCACTAGGCCCACTTGCCGGACTTGTTCCCCCCCCCCACCAAATACCAGTGTGTACCAGTATAACTGTAATGATATTCAATATTGTGTAGAGGTGTCCTGTCCATCTTATCCTCCTTGCCTTCATATCATGAGATATTGACTGACCAATCTTCGCAAGCAGTTCACTGTTAGTTCTTCCCATCCATGTTTTAAGCTCTGATTCCAGGTCGCTCCTATACGAAAGACTTTCCTTCCAAATCTCTCGATTTTGCTTCCTACAGTATCCATTAAAGCTCAGATATTGTAGCCCTATTTATATCAGAGCTGGCATTGGACACTCCTAGCTTCAGATTTTTCAGGATTTCTGTATTCTTGGCAGAGGAAAAAATGCTCTGTTCACGCTAGTTATTCTCAGTCCGTTGATCATTTATTGATGTCGTGGAGCCGAAGTGTTTGAAACTGTCTACTTTCGGAAACGATCAGACAATGTCTTTAGGGTAGATTTTCTGGCTTACAATCACATACTTTGTATTATCTTTATTAACTTACAAGCCGATTTCCTTTACTTCTCTTATTAGAGTCTTTGGGAATCTTTCTACGTCATCTTGGTTACTTCCTAAATCAAAATGTCAGTTAGCATTTTATACTTTATATTTCGACGTGCATCCACCGTTTTCGTGGATGTTGTTTTCATCACTTTTTCTTGGTTTAAGTTGAACACCAACAGTTACAGCCCATCTCCTTGTCTCTGACCTGTTTGACTTCAACGAAATCAGATACCAACTGTGCATTTAGGATCATGATTACTTGCGTTTGTCAGTCCATATGCAATACTGAATTTGATTGTGCTTATTAAGTAGAAAAGTTATTAATTATTATATATTAAAAAAATTGTATCTAACAAATAATATATATTACTTAATATAATTATTATTTAATGCATGACGCATTTTATTAAACTTTAAATACGGTACTATGTTTATTATTGTAAATTATGATTAATTTGATATTGAAAACATCTAAACATCAGATTTTCTTCCTTAGCATTTAATAAAATATACACAATCATAGTTTGAGATTTTATTTTCTTATTCCCTTAAAACAACGAAATAAGGAATTCGTTAGGCCCAAATTTATTACTCACCTAGTCGGGGTCGCTATGGATCCCAATAATAGGAAACACACTTTTCTTGACTTTAAGAGCTTATAAAATGTTATAGCCGTGACACAAATTTCACCTGACCTACATTGTAGAAGTAACACAGAAATTCTCAGTGTATAGCAGAAAAGCTCAAGGTCTGATTTTAAATATTGTTTTTCTCAGAGAACTAAATAAATTCTTTTTAAATCTTAATATTTTTATAACTTGTAATTTTAATAAATTACACTAGTCTGCATTCCTCAATACTGGAATAATGCACGTAAATTTTATATAAGACAGTTTGTAATGTACGGGTTATAAGGATGATGAATATTATTCGGGCTCAAGTGGGATTGTAACCCAAAGATTTACAACATACAATTATTCTATAATTAAAATTTTCACTATATTTGAAAAACAGCGCTCCATCTCCCCTGCGACCGCCAATGTGTAAAAAAGTGTTGAATATTTCAGAAAAGTTCCAAAAGAAATTGAGGTACTCCCACGTAGAATCTTTCATCGAATTCATTAGAGTTGATTTTATAAAGAATTTTTAGGAAATTTGTAGTTTTAAGGGCATGGTGATGATAACAAATTGTGTTATATGACTTCTGATTTAAGCTAAAAAAAATTAACATTATTAAACATTTTTTTTTTTTTAGTTACTATGTATAACGAAAATATATCTCAATTTTCTCTATCCATCAGTGAAACAATAATAAAGGCGGTATGACGCACAAGTTAGTTTTCTCTTAACGTTACTTAAACCAGTATCGAAATAGTAAATAGAAGTCAAAACTATTTTATGGGGTAGAATTCCCAACACTTAACATACTACGAATGAAAAGCGAGATCCAATTAAACAATCCCAAGCGATATGATATTATTACTACTCTAAGCGTGAAACCGATTCGTAACTTCAGAAATTCGAGAAACATCGCAGACGAGTTCACAAAAGGATGTAAGAAACAGATCCGTGCAAACTTATATGTCTCATGGTTTTCGACAGAAGTGTTCTCATATATTTTTTTTTTTTTATTTAAAGCCTTGAAACAGAATATTCAGGGGAATACCAAAGCTATTTACAGAACGTACGATAGAAATAAAACAGCCACAAAAACATCTATTCGACATTTAAAATCTATTTGCCTTCCTGTTGGATCTCCAAAATACCATAAAACCTCTAATCACCCTCCTCACTAGAATCCTGACCGAAATTCCTTTCAATCT
>NW_027106126.1:64891-65714 GCF_000696795.3 Halyomorpha halys | reverse complement strand
AGATCTTCTCCTCTAGAAATGTTTTTGGAGTTCTATCAATGGTTAGATTCTCCACATGTTTTTATCATGTCACTATGTCACCTACAGCAAATTTAATTGTTGTATATATGTGTATACAGTTGTAAATATCAATAAATAAATTATTAAAAAAAAAAAAAATCTATTTGTACCTGTTATTTTCTTAATTATACAATCAATTATGATTTTTTTTTTAGTAGTTACATATTTTTAGTAACTTTCAATTTAACAATAGAACACTTATATTCGTCCATAAATAAACATATAATGAGAGCAGTACACATGTTACTGTTCTAGCTTTTCTCACTGAATGTTTAGTGTAATTGCGGTTAATTTATTAGACACACTGTTACTAGTTGTAGTCTACTTCGACTTTAAACAATAGCCAACATTTCAATTTAAACTTCATTACTTTAAACATTTAAATTTTTTCATGCTTTACATTAAAAATGAGTTATGTTCTGTTGAAGCTAAATCCATTGTTGAGTTCACCACTTTTACTATTAGTAAAATATTAAATAGTCACATCCAAAATGATTTTCAATGTTTCTAATATTATAGAAACAGGGATTGTTCATTAAATAATAATGAGCTAACATATTGATATTATTTCATCGTATTATATATTCATTATATTATAAAGTACATGAAAAGGTTTGAAAATTGTCAATTGGTGGCGCTATAGATGTGAGGCAGAATTCCTAGAAGGAAAATAACATTAGCCAATTCAGTGAATGTTGTAGAAAGAATTTTAACCCTAACATTGGTTTAAACTGTATTATTTTTTTTTTTTTTTTTTTTTTTT
>NW_027106126.1:40277-61906 GCF_000696795.3 Halyomorpha halys | reverse complement strand
GCTGCATTTTGAATAGTATCAATGATGGACTGATATTGAGAAATGATGTTTTGATCTGATAATGAATTATCAGAGATATTTGCAAATTTAGAAAAAAGTTCCCAATCGGCTTCCTTAATGTTCCATCGTCTATTCGACGCTGAGGAGGGAATCCTATCCTCGGCCCTGCCCAGGCCCGCACTGCGTAACAGTATCTGCCCTGCTAGTGCTATTTATTTTTATCGTAAATACTAATTGTTCTTTAGCCACTGGATAAAGAACAATTAGTAGTTACGATAAAAATTAATAGCACTAGGAGGGCAGATACTGTTATGCAGTGCGGGCCTGGGCAGGGCCGAGCTCCTTTTATAGCTTTTTAAACTGTTTCTGTTGGCAGGGACAATGATAGTAAAGTTCGCATCGATGGTGTTGGCTCCTGTTCCAGTCATTAGTGTAGAAAAACAAAACAAACCAAAAAAATCAAGCAAACTAGGAAAGGATTAAAGTTTTTTCTTTAATAAAATCTAGTACAATTTGAAAAAAAAAATATTTTGTTTTTTCTTGGAGGTTATCCAATAATTGATGGAAAAGTGGACTTGTTTTCCCATGGTTCACCTATTTTTAATTGTAAGTTCTTTCCTTCTTTTTGCTAATTTTTCGTTTCTTCTTCTTTTCTAATTAAGATATTATTTATTGTTTAATTAAAATTATAGGTTATTTAATTACCTTCAAAATAGAGGAAAGAAGAATTTTAAACTATATTAGCATCCCGAAGATATTTTCCAGTCGGTGTTGGATAGAATTTGCAAGTGTAATGTTGGGGTGTCGCCTTAGAAAAACGTAGAGTAATTTGGTTGTAACGAATTGCTTAACTACATTTCTGCTTGTGAAATATCAGCAATGTGAATGAAACAAGGCATAGCCTGCCCATAGCGTCAATTAATTTGTTATTAATTTTTTCAAAAATTTTTATTATACAAATAAAACTATTGTACAAAATTAACGTTAGAGCCAAGAATTTGGAAGGAAGCATTAGAGTAGGTTGTTTTGGAGTCGGTGTCTATTGTATTGTATACCAAATTAAATAGTTTATTATAATAAATAAATAGTAATTTATTCTCACAAACATAAGATTAATTAAACATTCCTTTATACAAAAATCCAATACTCTTTATTTTCATTTTAGATAATTTATTATAATATGTATCATAATTCAATTCGTTACAGGGTTAAATTAGGTCAAATAAAAAAAAATTTATACACTTTTGATTTTCTTAAAGAATAGAGGTAGGAAATAATGAGCACAGATGTTTTAATTTAATTATATTTAATAATGTATTATTTGTTATCAGTACAGTGATAACTTAATTCAAGTGTTGTTAACATAATGTTTTAATGTATTTACATTTCTCCTTATATTATTTATGAAATTTTATTTATCACTTAATTTCAAACAGACAGCAAGACTAATTATTGTGACTTTTATATACATAAGACTAAATAAGGAGACTATATTAATTATAAAATTTGAAATATGAGGGAATGATTATGTTAAGGTAATTGTTTTAAATATTTTTTTGTTGAATTATTGCATTGTTGTATGTATTCTACATGTTTTAATTTGGATTATAGTTGTATATAAACGTTGTAATTGATAAATTAAAATAATGAAAGTTATCAATGAAGAGTTATTCGCTTCAACTCATTAAATAAATTATTAATTTTTATTGAAACGATTTAAAGATAAACATATATTTTAATATTATAAATAAATAATATTTTTGGGTTTAGAACATTTCGTATTTACTATATCTTTCTTTGTTTCTTCATGGTTAGTTTGACTATTCATTTACATTTTTTCTTCTATATACTGCTTGTGTTTCTCAATTGTGTCAATTGAATAATTTACTTGTTTTATTTATGAATTCACCTTTGTTATTTTGATTGTTTTTATAAATTTTAATTATTTATGTCCCCAAAGACAAACCGCTATTTGCTAAGAACCTTTCCCAGACACAATTGGGACTCGTTTTATTAATAAACTCAAATTTTTCGTTCCTAAGTAAAATTTGTCCACACAAGCATTTATTAAAAATATGTACTCCTTAGAAACCTTTAAAAACCAAGGTATTGACAATTTTTGTGTACCCTTAATTTAAAAATTAAAAATGCCTTACTTTCATACCTAATATGACGGCTTCATTAAGACTGAATTCTAGAAAGACTTTGTTCTTCTGGGTACTTCAATCTTCCAAACCGTTTGCATTGAAATTGTTTCCAATTTTTTGTGAGTTATGTATTCATCTGTCGTTAGAACAAAAAAGTTCCTAATATTACTTAGTTTTAAAATTTGACTTATCAGAATCCGTCAAAAAAGTACTCTGTTCTATTTTAAATTCCGGAGTTAGTTAATCTGGAAAGAAGAGATGCTGATTAGAAAAACCTACGGGTATAACCCAGAAAAAACAAATAAAAATTTTATTCAAATCGTTTTCAAGGTAGCTTCCTAATTTACGCACGGAGTTTCGATCGCGTATGTCAATTTAATGTTGATTTCAGTTATTTCTTCAATATATGAATCGTTTAATATAGTTTTAGGTACATTGTGTCAAATTTTGAATCGGATAATTGATCACGGATGCACGTTTCTAAGTACTATTACATTTGGAGACTTTATATAATTAGGTTCGTTTCTTAGTTCTTTGGTGTGTCTTAATTAAATTTTTTTAAGTTTAAATTGAATTAGAAAAATTACAATTGGAATTTCCATTTCAATTGCAACTTTTAAATATTTGCTAGACAGAGTAACACTATTGAATTTCGTCCAACAAAATTGTTTTTTGCTATCTTTTTTACACTTGTGCAATTCTCCTAAATTGAATTAATGAGTTTATGTATGTATGTCGTGTGTGTGTGAGGTCAAATATGCATATGAATCGAGTTGGTTTTAGAAAAGTCCTATTTTTAGGGTCTCTCGTTAAAATAACTAAATCACTTTTCATATTGTGTCTATAGTAAAAATGAGCTTAATAATGAAGCTTTACTGCCTTTTCCTATTCTTGTAATTTTACAAATTCGTGATATATCAGTAATTTTTAATCAAGAAACAACCAGGAATCTCTCTGGTACAGGTCTTTTATAGCTTATAAGATTGGAAAAGAGAAAATAGTGGCTACCCAAACCTCTTTGCCGTTTAAAAACTAAACTTAAGATTTAAAAAATACGTTTTATACTTAAGAATAAAAAAAATACAATGAGAACAGGGAAATTGCCAAGTCTAGCTACGTTCGATTGAAGTACTGTCAGTGGAAAAATTTATTTTTAGTACTTCTCAATGAATTCTCACTACTTCCATTGTGTGCTGGACTCAAGTTAATTTGGTTTGGATGTGAATTGGCATGAGAAGTATTTGAACAATAGGGTGTTGGTTTGAGGAAATAGGAGCCCAAAATCAAACCCTGTTGCCAATCCTACTGGGATTTGTAATTACAACTATGTTAATTATTGTTTAGTTATTATCAGGCTACAAAACCTCAGTAATTATTAGTATTTGTAGATATATAATTTATAATAATATATAATTCAACAGGTGTTGAAGGTAGGTTCTGTTTTAAGTTGCAAATGTGAATGAAGGAAGGAAGAAATGTTTGTAAAAAAAAGTTTTAGATCTAGGAAAAAGTTATTTAGAAAAGGTTATATGAGACAAAGGCAATTTTTTTCTTCCCGGCTGTTGTACTACAACCTTTCCCAGGAAAACTGATGCTTACGGGTCTGAAGTTTTGGGACTCGCAAGGTCCAATACTGGAACATTATGTGGAAAGGGGCGCGACAATAAATAGTTTACGTTACAGTGAGATACTTACTGCCAAGCTAAAGCCTGCAATTGACGTAAATACCGAAGACTGCTGTCAAAAGGTGGTGTGCTGTAGCACAATACCCGTTCGCATACTGCTACCCACTCTGCTGAAATGCTCCAAAAACTCAATTTTCAAGTACTAGCTCATCCTCTATATAGTACCGATCTTCCTCCTTCTGGCTATTTCAAAGAGGCATTAAGGGGCCGTCGATTTACATCGGACGGAGCAATGAAAGAAGCGTGCTTCCTAGCTCGCAGCTCAACCGAAAGCCTTCTTTTATGAGGGCATCATGAAGCTTGTACAATGATTGACCAAGTGCTAGGGGTTATGTCGAAAAATGATGTACTTGTAAGTTTATATTTGAATATAATAAAATTTTATAACTATATTGCGGATAATAATTGACTTACCCTCGTAATACAAAAATGTATAATAGGTTTTAATTAATTTTTATTTTTTGATGCTCGATAATAATGAGATAAATTGATTAAAATTATAAAAGATAAAATCATTACATCTTGGGAATTCCTTTTAAAAAAAAAATCCTTTTAACTCATGATAATATTTTACCAGTACCGATAATCTATTTTTTTTTATAAATTAAAATTTTATGATAGGTGTTAGAATGCCACTTAAATGATAACTTCTGTTGTTAGAAAAATATTTATCATACACCTTTGTGTGGTGCATTTAGCGAGCTTTATGTTGGTCCATATAAGAACTCTTTAAAAAATTTACTTAAAGACCGCATAACCCAGCACAAATATTCCGTCTCCTCCCGTAATTTCATGGCGTCTAAATAATCTGAACATAGCTTAATAATGAAACACACTTTTGATTTTGACAATACCACCATACTAGCTTCTGTCCCTAACCACGACAAACGATTAATATCCGAAAGTATTTTTATACAGTTAGAAGCTTCCCCAGTCAATCACAAAACAGATAAACAAAACTTATCCCTAGCCTATTCCCAAATAGTTAATTTATTAAAGCACCCATAATCCATTTTTAAAGCACCCATAATCCATTTTTAAAGCACCCATAATCCATTTTATTTTATCAATCAATATCTATTTTCAATTTTATTGTTTATATAAAAATATATTTTATTCTTATTAATTTGTATTCAAAAATGTTTGACCTTTGGGCTCCGTATTTTTACATGTTACTGGTTTTATGTTTTCCTTTTAAACTATAATTTGACCTTTTTATCATTGGTATTTCATATCAACTGTTGTGTCTAACGGTCTTCCTTGACAGTTACGTTTCGAACCTTAGTCCAGTAGCGCACTTTAGCAGAAGTCAAAAACAAACTCTTACATCATTCAGTTACCAATTTTCCCTCTACGCCACAACTTAAGTGTCCCTTCTCGTTCTCATATTTGTTACATTATTCTTTTCCTTTCTCCATATACTACCTTTTCCTATTGTATATATTTATATTTTTAGTATAGGTATATAAGTTAATACTCACAATGTAATTCAGATATAAGCCACTCACTATTTTTCATTGTTTGCCATAATGTTCAATTTGTAGATTCCATTTATTTATTTAATTTTTCAATTTTTTAGACACTACTTGCATATCTTATATTATACATATCTTCTTACCTACATGATATTATATTTCATCTGTCACTGTTTTCAATTTACTACCATACAATTCCACAAATATCAATCAATTAAAAATTTGTACTTTTCAATTATCAGTTATCATTCTTTATCATTTATGATTTAATTCAATATTTTATATAATTCTGAATTTGTTTGTATACTATTCCTTTTCAATTGTTATTACTCTAAATGTTGTTGTTATCTCTTTTGTTCTATAGCCCTGAAGACCTGAAACTCAGGTTGAAACGTCGGCATAAAATAAATAAATAAGGTTTTGTTTATTCATGTTGTTCTTTGCTGACCGCACCCCCCGACAAACTTCTTCAAGCATTAATCTACGGTCAACTATCTACACCTCATTAAGAACTCTTTACGTTGAATATTTACCGTGATACAGCGCTTAAACTTCAATGTTCTATCAAAATCAGGATAAATATTTTGTCAACTTATAAACTTATTTATAGACGATAGAAATATATAATTATAAACTAATTTGTAGTTTATTTAATTATTTTCTAATTGAACCCTTTACTTTCAATATTTTCCGATACACAGTTTTTCAAACAATAATATACATCTCAAATAAAGAGGAATAACATTTTGTCAATTTATTTTGGTAAATATCAGGAAAACTATAATTTAGGATTTATTAATTTTTATCAAACGGTAGATATCTTAAAAGATCCGAAGCATTGATTGACAACTTTACATTTTTCAGTTTTTCTGCCACCATTTAGTTTTGTTTTTTTTAACTAATTATGTGATGTTTTTCAGAATGAATTTTTTTATAACTTAAAGCCGCTCATGATTGTTTTATAATCTTTAAAAGAAAATTAAATTTTGGCGCACGCTTATGCAATGTTCAATTTTTCTGAACATTCACTATCACAAAAAGATAGCAACAATGAATTTAAAAAAAACACTGTCTTTGCAAGAATTAGTTCCATCCATAGGCCTATACCTCCTTTATTATTATTTAAAGAACCTATTAAAAATGGGTGGTTAAGTTTATATGCCCATTTCACCATGAGTAGATAGCAGTACACATATTACTAAAATCAGCTATATGTTACCCAAGTACTAACTGAGGCAGATGTTTACGGTTAACACCTTGGCCGAGGTAGAACTTACGGTTAGCAGTTAATGGAGTTGAGGTCTAATCTACGGCCATGATTTCGCATCAATCACTGGGGATGTACTAGGCTGAGGGTACACTTAGCCGTCATTTTGCCCCACAAAATTATATCCAATTAAATTTCAAGCTAGTACAACAATTTTTAGTGGTAAAAATAGACATTGCTGTATTGTATTGAATATACTATAATGTTTACATTCTATAAGTTTTAACAATTTTCTTAGAAAAAGTAGAGAAATTATAAAACATTCGGATTTTGTTAATGCTTTATTACTTAACGTTCTCTGTATCTAAATATGAAAAATTCTTAATGAATAGTAAAACTTCTTTATTTTTTTATTCAGTAAATAATATGGTGTTTTTTTTTAATTGGAAATTGCTAAGTGAAACAAAAAACAAAATAAAGAAAATGATAAAATGTATTTTAAAGCTAATAAAAAAGATAGTTTTTTCTATTTATTAATTAAGCATACTTGGAAGTAGTTTATCATGAGTAGGAAGATTTTTTGTTCGAAATTTTTAAAAAGTAATTATTTGATCTCATAATATTCTAGTATCAATTCTAATAATTAAAGAAATATTTCAGGAAGCAATTTAGAAAATTCGACGGTTAAGTCCTATAAAACTATTTCAATGAGGATTAGCCTTGCTTATACAATAGATCATTTGTTTTATCATGACATCAACTTTAGTCAAAATAGTTCGAACCTTTTTTAGTTTTCGAATGAATGTATAAAATCGATTATAATACTATAGACTTAAACATATAATTTTATTTCCGTCCGACTTTCTGTTTTTTAGCTAACTGTCCACAAAAAACACACACAACACCGGTTGGAGTTTGAAACCCATGCATACCGCGTCCCTAGAAAGCAGATTATTTCGATATTATAACGAGAACTAGGGATCTATGTTCACTATACATAGAGGGAATAGGGAAATAAAACACCTCTCGCGGGCCAAGAAAGACTAGGGGAAGGAACTCCGACTAATAAACCTAGCATGGAGAGTCAAGTACAACTGACAAACCTATTGCCCAATGGGTTGGTGACAAAGCAACCTTACAGTAGTGGATCACTTCTTCACTATAGTAACTAATACTTCAAGTGAAAAAAGGAGAAAACAATCATAAGAATTGATCGCAGACAAAATTTGTGAATGTCACGAACCTGTCAATAAAACAAAAAATGCCAATAAAAAAAATTAAAGCAGAACTGATGTTGGCTAGATAAGCAGCCGGGTGAGATAAAACATTTCTCCTTAGAGAGGCTTGCCAAGAAATTAATACACTGTGGTCACTCGGAAATATTGCTAGGGATCCAACAGAACAAAACTCTATTTGCGTTATAGTGTAATAGGTCATTCAGCAAAAGACAGTACTGCCGAATTGCATTGCCATCTCTGCTCCGATGTAAGAAACTGCATGGACACCTCTCCAGAGTTCCCTCCGCTTTAATTGCCCTGTCTACCAGCGTGCGGTAAAATCAATTACTAATCGCTAAAAATGAGGTTTTTGCAGCTAAAACATTAACCACAGCGAAGTTGCTCTGGACCTCAGCTGGCAAACTATCAGTGAAAAGTTCATCGACATTGCTGTAACATGTGAGCAGTATAGAAACGTCTATGGGCAATGTGTAAAGGTTCTTAGATGTCCAGCAGCTATTTGAGCCAGAAAGGATGACTTCATACAGAAAGTCTAGCTGATTCGAAGGAAAGTATTTGTACGGGTCAAAGTGAGAGACTAAGAATATTTACATCTGTACTCTCCTGTACGCCCACGTAGTGCACCATAGGAATAATTTGAGGCTCTACCTGATGGCATTACGCAGTTCCTTCGCTGCTCTTAATATTATTCTCCTTAGACACTCTCAAGAAATGGTAACTGCTCAATATTGCTCGAAAACAGGATCATAATCAAGCTAAGAAAAAACCTAGTCAAGACAATAAAAGAAAGTATACCTAACTTCTGGAAGAAGCTGTGTTAGGAGATAGACGAGGGCAAGATGAGAAGAGTCACTTAAAAGTCCAAACTTATCGCTCTCGAGCTCTCCAAAATTGTTTAAAAAAATATTAGTAGAGCTATTTTTAAGTGCTATTTGACAATATAGTGATGCTAAATCTGGAATAACTAGAATAATGAATGAAGAATATAACGTGCAGGAAAATAGAAGATTCCAAAGTTCCGGCCCTGGATAATGTCTAGAATATTGCCTTGAAAATGGCAATAAATCTTCTTGGATGTGTAGAACTCCTGTGTCAGTGAAGGTGTATTTCTTACTCAGTGGATGAAACTTGTCTTGTGTTCTTCCAATAGGATGGGAGCCTCTGGAAGACCCTGCATCTTATCGCCCAATATGTTTGATTGGTTGATTGACTTCAGTGAAGGAGCTCGAGAATTATCCGATAATCAGTACAGGCAGATCGACAATCGATGCCATCGATTTTGCCATCAAAGCTGCTCGGGAAACAACTGCAGGAAAAAGGAGAGGTCTTTTAATTCAATTCGGTGGGATTGTATTATGGATGGATTGTGGAGGATGGAAGTCCCACAATACCTTATAAATACCATTAAGGGTTATTTCACTGATAGGATTATGAAGTAATATATAGAAGGATACAAAATTTACAAGATCACAGGTGGTGTTCCTCAGGGTTTATTTACAGCACTGCTGTGTATATTATGTACATGAATATTACATATTATGTATTATGAATGTTATGTATGTAAATTAAGTATAATTAATATTTATTAATTTGGGGCCATTGCTGTGAAATATTATTATGACAAGGTGCTCTGGTTAGCTCTGCTAGAAATACGCTCGGCTTTGTGGACGATCTATAAAAATGTTTCGTGGGAAACTCTTGGAGGAGATAAATTATAATGCCAACAAAGCAATCGTTACTTAATTACTACTTGTAGTCCTTCTTTGCAGTTGTTAATTACGCTCTGGTATTGAGGAAGTCGGGAACGGCGGGATTCTCTCTGAACGTGCTCCACGGCATTCTCCTTATTTGATGATTGGAGTCCCTCCTGAATGCGCCTGGACCTTATAGATGAATATTCTACGACTTTGTTTATATTTAATTAATTTTTTATTTGTAATCACTTTTTTGTATAAATATTAAATTGAAATTTGAAAATACATATGTGAATATTTCAAGAATGATTTAATTATTAGATTACAATAAAAGGTTCTAACAATCTAACAATGTATATTTTGTTGTTTTAATAAAAATATTACCTTTTTTTTTATTATTATTATGTAGTCATTATATTTACAGCTATTTAATTTCATAGTTTAATCCTAATTTAATCAGAAAAAGACTACCTGGAAGCTAAGTAGGATAAAAAGGCTATAATAGGATAAAATGCGATATAATATATATTAAAAGGCGATAAAATGTAGATGTGGGTCTTCCACAATCAACTATGTCTAACAAATATATAATTATTATTTGAATGAATGCTTACATTTATTCACAAAGAGAAATTTAAGCGAAAACAAAAATTTCAATGAGACTACTATTAAAGAATTATGCTGATATATCCATCTTATATTTTGCCAGAGAGATGATGTGACTGGATAACTGTTAAAAAGCATTGATTAGCTCATTTTTATAGTGTTAACCGATGCAAAAAAGAGGCGAGGGATTCAAAAATCTTCACCATCAACCAGTCATAAAATATATATAAATATTGGAACTAGATGGATATTAAAATATAACTCCATTATTTTTTTAATATCATAATTATAAGAAAACAATCATTAAACTCCGCTATCCTAACGATTATTAAACAAATTATAATTGTCTTGATAGATAATATTTCAAATCTCACGGAAATGAATTCCACTGGTGCGGATCTGTACACCATACAAAGCTATGACTGTGGAACACCTAGGCCTTACCAAAACCAACAACCAATAGGCGTTGATCACCAGGCTGTTAAACGCCTTTACAAAACTAATAAACAGCAGCAACAACCATTAAACCCTAATAACTCAAAATTAGGATTTGTTGATATATTTAAAAATGATTAAAATATTAAAGTATAATTTAAAAAATTCATGCTGAGATCTAAATATGATGTATATGATAGGTATTTTTGGAAAATGTGATATATATTGTATAGCATAATGAAGGCGTTTCATTTCAAAACGTCCGTTTTTAATTTACAGCGTTTATTATAATCTATTTCTTCCAGAAACGTTTTTATCAAATATTATTTAATTTTTTTAGTAAAAAATCAAGAGAATAAAAATAGGAGAATTAGAAATTTGAAAATGGACGTTAAAGGTGTTATAATGCAAACCTTTGTGGAACAACAAGTTCTTTTATAACTTTTCGACAGAACTTTAATTTGTTTAATGATTTTTTTAATTTTAATTTTGAAAATTATGGATGAATTAAATTTAAAAATGACATACTTTAGTTGTTGAACCGTTTTAATCCCTTGTAATTGGTTATATTGTAGATTAACGTTACAGTGGCTTGATTAATTATAGCGTATTAGCATCCATCATCTTGAGATTAAGGCGTAGGCCTTTGTTTCTGTGCCAGCCGATTGTCCCTGTGTATCTTGCTTAATCTCCCGAACTAATTACTCAATATCCGCTATTGTATTCAATCAACATCAAATGTACCTTTATCTCATGCAGGTGTTATCATTATCAATTGACTAATTTGCATTGATGTTTGTAATATCCTCTATGTGGGTTTAGTTTATGACAATTGACTAAATTGTAGATCTAAACAATATGATATAGTGCTATGTTAAATCTGATTAAAACGATCGTAAAATTCTAGTTTAATTATTTGTGAGATAACTAAATAATAATAATGTGAACCGTAACAACCAATGAAAGGAAAAGGGTAGCAGTAAATCGTACGTTACTGTTTGATGGACGATGTTTTACAAGGAAGTGATTTTTTTTTCAAGATCGTATGGTTTTTCCGAATTGAAAGTATCCACTTTACAGAGTCTAAATTCATCGTAGAATTATGTCCGCAAATAAATGCTATTTTGGCTTACTGAAGTATTTCAGGAGCAGAGCTTTCTTCCAAAACACCAATATACAGCTGTATAAGACACTGGTGAGACCAGGACCCTGTTTCATAATGAGAGCTAATAGTATTAGTTCATAGTATAAGTGTAAAAACTAGAGTGATAATAATATTAATACATATTTTTTTCATAATAGGGGTGACTATTAGTGATATTACAAGAATTAAAAAATACTAAAATACAAGTTACTATTGTACAAATCTGTGTAATTGAATTAAGATAAATCTACAAGAATAATAGTATTGTTTGTACTTTATTATGAAACAGTGCCCAGTTCTCACTTATGCCTCCAAATTCTGGGCACTATCTCCTCACACTACCAGCCCTTCTCCTGAGGTTCTAGAGGAGGATATTGAGGAAAATTTATGGGCCAGTTTGTGCTGATGGGATCTGAAGATGAGAACAAATGCTGAACTGGCAGGGCTCTACAGGAACCCGGATATTGTAAGGGTGATCAAAGTGGGACGGCTTCGGTGGGCAGACCATGTATTAAGAATGAATCAGGATCAGATTCCAAAGATCCTGGACGAGAGGATATATGGGACAAGGAGAGTAGGAAGGATGGAGTGGCAGCGGATGCCAGGTCTATCTTGGGAATCCGCAAATGGAGAGCAGCGGCAACCATTAGAGAGGACTTGCGAACGAAGTTGCAGGAGGCCTTGACTCTACAAGATTTGTAGCGCCACAGATGATGATGACTTTACAGAGTCTGGGTGTGCCTTAAGAGGGCTCCCGAACCAACATGCCAGACTCACGCCTAAAGTAACAGAATAAATAATTATCTGTTACAGCCGGATTTGAACCTGAGGTCTTGGAGTTGCACCATAGCGCCTTACAGTGTGACATACTAAGCTATCCCACTCCCGAAAATTTCTAAATATATTTTTTTAATTTTATTTGTTTTACAGTTTATGTAGGAAGATAACAATTTTAAATCCTATGTTTAAATAGATTATCATATAATCAGGTCTTATCCCTATGAGATCCTGCATGTGTTCAATCAAAAGAGAAATGAGAAAAATGCATATAGATTTGTATTTTTATAAGTCTTACATAGTATATTGGCAAGTAATTTGTTAATTACTTGGCATAGTTTGAGGAGTATATCGCGTACATTGCAAAACACCAAACCCTTAACTCTTTTCAAAACAGGTATTATCGACAGGAAAAAATAATCCCAGGTCATAAGCGGATAAACTTTAATAAGGACGTTTCTTAGTAGGGCTAAGAAAAAACAAACAGAAAATATATTTGAGTGTATCAATAGAATATTTGAAGTTCAAGGATTCCCTACTAGGCCTTGTCCTAGTTGGGCAAATGTAGCGCAACCGAGTGCGCCGGTTGTCTCTTAATATAGTTGAGTTTCCTTATTGGAATTCAAAAGTTCAAGTCGTAGACATTTATACTCCCATTTTTTTAGACCTACTAAGAGACCACCCTCGACTTTTTTTAAAACTTTTTTTAATACATTTTAAACTAATATTTACGAACTAACCTTTTTTTCTAAATCCAAAAATGTCTTAATTATCTCTTATTATGTGATTCATCTTCGAAAATATTCGTTTTACGAAAAAATCATGTAAAATGAATTTGAAGTATAATTAATTGACTTTCATTTCGACCCACAAAAGAATGTTTGGGATAGATTTGGGTTCTTTTGAAAATGGTGTGTAGCCAAAAATATTGACGGATTGGATTTGAGAGAATGTAGCGTATGTATGTATGTATTTTGAAAAAATAAATGAATGTTGTAATTATTAACAGTCGTTAAATTTGAAAAATGGATTCAGTTTTAAATTGGAAACTGGATGTATGGAATACGAAGAAATGATTGTACTAAAATTTTAAGAATTATCGAAATCTTATTATGAAATGTTTATAATATAATGTGATTGAACAAAATGATTTCTTCGTGTTCTGTACAACCATTATATTATGTTTATTCTTTTTTATAGAATTTATTAAACATTTAATAACTGCTACTAAAACATCTTGTTATTAAATTTCTAGTATAATAATTTCTTGGTATTATGTTATTACTTTATACATTCTCTTTAATATAAATTTAACAACTATAACTTAAACTGTTTTTTTCTTCTTTTTTTTCAATCATCTTCTCTTTATATCTCCTTATCAATATTTTTCATTATCCACCATTTTAAGGAGAACCACTGAGACTAAACATTCCCTTGGGGGATAAAATGGAACCTAATTGAATTTACTTCAATTTCGTTCAGTATGATAGTTCTCATGAAAAAAAATATTTGTGACTAAACATTAACTTGGTTCACAAAATAGAAGGAATTGCGATTTTTTTATTTTTATTTCCATGGTAAAGAGTAAACGGTAAAGATCTGAATCTTAAAAATTAATAGTCCAACAAAGATCATTTTTTTTTTCAAATAATAGTATATTATATTCATGAATTGGATATAACTGAACTTTTCTACGTGCATTTGAAGTGATTTTATAACCATTGAAAGTAACGCGTTAATTTCGTGAAGATTCGAAATATCTCTTTTCTAAAAAAGAAACGCTTACAAATAACGAATAAAGATTGTAGTAGTCATGTGAAGTATAAGAATCAAAAATTAATTTCTAAAATATATTTATTTTTATTTACTTATTGCTATTTACATAAAAACACATTAAGTTAATTTTATGTAAGATCAAAATGAATTTCTAAAATATAAACGCAAAAAAATTAAGTTTCATTTCAGCTCAAAATCTTCATATATACTTTTTCAAAGTTTTTCGCTAATAAGGATTTTTCGGATATAACATTCATGACAGAATTAAAGTAAACAAAATTTCTTAAGAAATGCCTGTATTACATTTTACTTTCAGGTAATCTGCTACGTCGCTAGAGAGAGCGATAAATTAAGGATTCAAATCGAACGTTTTTTGCTAAAAAGTTCTAATTTTTGTTATTTATTTTATATGATTATTCTGAATTTCAAGTTTTAAATCTGCTTCACAACGTAAAAAGGAAAAACATATACAAATGTTTTCATTTTTTTTTTCTTAGAACTTAAAAAGTTTCGTACAAAATGTATCATATTTAATTTTGGATTGTCCAGAGACATCACTAGAGCAGAGGTGAAAAATTAAAAATTCCTTGAATGTGTCTCATTATGACCCATTCTAAGCGTCATATGCCTGAAACGTAACTATTTTACAAATTCCAGATATGTCAAACCAGACAGACTAGACTTATTTCCCTTTTTCACAGAGTACCGAGAAGCAGCCTTGCTGAGAACACCCTGACCAGTCCATTCAACATATTGCCCCCCAAGCTTTGCGCCTGTTCCTCTACAACAAAAGGTCTACCATTAGAAGCAGAGAAATACAGACCGCGGTGAAGCTCCTACTTCCCAGGAAATTGGCAAAGCATCCCGTGAGCAAAGGTACAAAGGCCGATACCAAGAACACCTATTGTTAGTTACGAAGCAATAGCTGAAGCTTCTAGTAATTTGAGAGCGTTTTATTTTGATTAGTTTATAATTATTATTTTTTAATTTAATTAGGTTATTAATTTCTTTTTTAATTTAAACGAATTGTAGCGACGTCGTATGTTGGTCAAAAATGAAATATAATACACCCATTTTGAAAGTGATTTATCTGCTTTGTTTTTTATTGAGTATTTTTATTAGGAGAATCCTTAAATTAAATAACATAAAAATCAGTGAAGACTAAAATGAGTTTATTCTAACATATTTACAAGAACTACATACTCTCACTGTTACAGTGTGTCTCTCTTCTTTCTTAGCTATCTAGTCTAGGAAATATATATGTACACTTGAGAAGAGGGGGTTGGAAGAGTAGTGAAATAGGAGAAGGGGTTGGACCAATCAGATAATTTAGGAAATTAGGCGGAGCCTAGAGAGCCTATGAAATTAGAAGTAAATATCTGGGAGGGGGGAAAAGGCGTGACTAGAAGCAGGATGTGAGGCTTCCAAGAAATTGGGGTAAGAGTCATGATCTTGTGAGAACTAACTTTCATG
Source organism: Halyomorpha halys (assembly GCF_000696795.3). NCBI lineage: Eukaryota > Metazoa > Arthropoda > Insecta > Hemiptera > Pentatomidae > Halyomorpha > Halyomorpha halys. The sequence goes on along the minus strand of NW_027106126.1, from coordinate 46,249 downwards.
TGTTAAACATAAAATAGTTTTATGTTTGCACATTTTATGCACAATAGACTGATGCAAGTCCATTGTGAGATGACACCCTGTACCTGCCTAAGTGTCAGCCCTTGCTATTGATATAGGATACTAAGGGCTTGAAAGGGCTCTTAGAAGGGTCTCTGGGGCCTTCTTAGAACCTAGTCATTTTTATTGGGTTCCTTTTTTCTATAAAATTGTAAGAGAATGTAGACATATGCAACCATATGTCTAAAGTGACACATTTCGAGAAAAGATCGAAGAACTAAAAACATTTACTGCCGAATAGTTGTGTAGTGTTTCAGCTTAATTCTGTAGAATCGTTCAGAAGAGAAAAACTTCTATACTTACTGAGTACGTTCTATTTGATTTGGATTAATGTTTAGACTACTTTATAGTATACATTTAAAGTTTTGTAAAGACTCGCAAAATCCTATATAGTCAAAACTTATATTAAATCTTGTTTAATAATTCACTTCTAGCGTCTGGGGTTAAAAATAAAAATATTAGGACCGTTTATTTTTTAACCTGAATACATCCATTAATTTGCTATTATATTAATTGCATTGGAGATCTAAAATAGGTCTTAATTTGTAGTATGATTAACCAACTTTTTTTTTTTAATTTTGCACCAATATCGCACTTTGGTTAGACTTTATTATTGTTTTGCCCATATTTTTCTTTTACTTCTTTTTTTTTTTATTTAAATTTTTGTTCGATTTCCATTTCCTCTTATTATTCTTTTATTTGAAAATAAAGAGGAGCAAGGAAGCTTAGTGATTTAGGCGCTACTAACTCCTTACCAAGGTTCGAATCCGGTTGTGGCAGATAATAGTTTGTTTTCTTGTCACTTCAGTCGTGACTCAACTTTGTGGTTTTGGAAGCCCTTCTGCGAAAAACTGAGCCTCCCCAAAGTGGGTACCCTAAATAGGGAAAAAAAAAACTCGCTGCTGTGCTTGATTCTGAACAAATCAACTCTTAGTATAGCCGTAGTTCAAAGTTCATTCTTACTATGTATTGAGGCCTTGACTCTTCATGAACAGATCATTGTTAAGTTTTTCTTACTACTAGGAAAAGAAGATGACCACAAGACCAGCTAATATAAAATGTCATTAGAGTGCTACCAGTGGTTAGTTGCTCTACACGCCTGTAACACTCCATTTTAACTAAGACCATATTTACTAAATGTATTATGTAATATACAGTTGTAAATTTCAATAAAGTTATTAAAAAAAAAGTTTTTCGTTTATTTACTAATTTGCTAAATCTTCCTCCTAGAACGCCTTAGTAGACATAAAGTAACTATCAGGATTGTACTAAAAATCCTAATGTCCATCTCAAAGGTATTAGATGCCATACAATCAAACGAAATATTTTAACAAACATTGGTTACTAATAAAGGTAAGTCTCTGATACAAACCATATTGTTACCGATATCCTATACTACAATAGAGGCACCCAACTATGTTCTTCATTACTTGACAGAAGAGATCTAACATATCACTCTTTATAACTGACTTGCTATTTCATGGTTCACTTCGTTATCTTTTAAAAAAACGATACTCCTTTAACAGTTTTTCGTCGTCCTTCGTACCAGATATATTTGTATCAGATTCGAATAGTACATATGCGCAAATGACATCCATATTGCCTTCAATAAGATAACCATCCAAATTAATGTTTGATACATCATGATTTTGAGGGAAATCGTCACTAGGTTCCTTGTACGTAAGAATATGCAAGGTAGAAAGTTTATCGTCATTTTTATCTACATGTAATAAAAATAAACGGTTATAAAAGAGAGAAGGTTATTGTTTATTCTTGTTTAAAGGCGTAAACCCGTTTGGCCATTATTACTATTGACTATTATAATTATAAAGATATACACACACATATACTTACACAAACACACTCATACTCACATTTACTCACGCATACTTAAAAATAATTTAAAAAAAATAATAATAATAGTTAATTAAAAAATTAAAACCAAAGAAATGCTATAATTTCGAAATGAGGAAATGCTATAATCTGAAAACCAGGGAAGATGAACCATTAATCTATATTTAATTCTATTTATGCATGGAAAGGAAATATATACTAACCAGACGATTTGTATATAATACCCAGAATGCTTTGAGAGGTATCTTATTAAGATGGTTAGAAGATAGTAGAAAAAGTGGCACCTCTTTTCACTGCACAACTTCGAGATCTCAAAAGCCAACCCACAGTTCTAATATCAGCGTCTCTATTTGCGAATAATTTAGTCAACGGGTGCCGCATACATTCCTACAAAGGAATAACATAGATTGCGGTGAAGCTTAGACGTCTGCTTATAAACAGGAAACTGAACCAGACAAGATCTATGTATTGCGTGTATTATTTTAAGTGATGGAGTTAAAATTAAATATAACACAATATTGGATATAATGCGTCAAAAATTGAAGTACTGCATATTGTTTGAAATAGTAGCTCGAGAGTAACTTCAACTAATTATGTTGTAATTAGGTTACACTCAATACACATTGTCAGAATTGTAAGTGTGCCTAAATTGATTTCGTGATACTGTGATATTTTATTATTAATAGGAAAATGTTTCCTTTAGCTTCAAATAGATTTATATATAATACTTTTTTATTTCAGGAACATTGACGCGATGGATTGATATGACATTGAATGTTATTTATAGATAATTTTACGTCATGCTGTGTTATAAAGTAATGCTGAGACATGAAGATTTGAGCAACAATGCATATAACATACAAGAAGGATGAATCGAATAAAAGGTAGGTAAACAATTAAAGCAATTATTTAAATTAAAAACGAAAATTTTTAATTTAGGTCAAATAATAAATCTAGGAACCTATCTTTTGTGCATTAGGAACCAATCTACTCCAACCGTATTTAGTCTCGATCCAGCCCCTCATCGTGAACGTTTACCTCGTTAGCTATCCAGAATGGCTCCTTGCATTGGCCTTTATTCTTTCCCCATTGAAAAGGAAAACGACCCATCGTTTAAGTCTGCTGTCGATTCAACCTAAGAGATCCCCTTCTTTAATAAAGTAACAGTTACGAATCTGTTGCGATTTGAGTACCTTAGTTAAAATACTAGAACTCAAGTCTTAGGTTTACAAAAATTGAAATACTAAATAATAAAATATTTGAAATTACAAAAATTAAAATTGATAGGTAGGCCGTAAGTAAAGAAACAATAAATGCATAAACGATTATAAAAAAAATTCATATTCATGGGTTCACAAGCGTTTGTCTGGATTTTGAATTGTAGTCTTTCCTCTCAGCTATGACAAAGTGTAGGAGATAAACTTTTTTGGTTGGAATTAAGGTGGTATTCGGATTATCTGTTCGTTTTTAGTATCTTGTTGACTTACTGAAAAGTTTAGACCAGGGGTTCCCAACCGGTGGTCTTCAGCCAAAGCTCTAGCAGTTTGGTGTAAGTCGCGGGAGTGCGTAGCATTACTTTTTAAATTAATATTTTTCAAACAATTTAACAATAGAACTATTTATTATCTCTTCCTGTGTTTGAGTGCTAACTTAAAGATATCATACAAGCAAATGATCAATAAAAGTTCCTTAGAATTCACTGTTAAAGAATCTAATTTTCAGAAATTTTTCACGTGTGACTTTTCACACACATGTCAAATTGCTTTTTATCCATCACCATCTTGGAGACAGATGAGTGCTTCTTCTCCACCCCAAGACAAATTCTGAATCTTCTACTAACAGAACAGAAACTTTTAAATCATTCTATGTTTCGATGTTTTTATTTAAATGAACAAATGTATTTGTTTTAATGATAATTATTTTTTGATTCATAAACATTTATATTTCTAAAACCAAAGATAGAAATAAATTAGTTTAATATTATAAATTGAAAAATTGTTAGTTTCAGTTTAGTATTTAAGTTCATTACCTATTGCCTACTTTTAAAAGTACAGTCACTATTTTGAGATCGACATTCAACTTGTTCGAAATTGATAACGTATTTAATATATATATACGTTATCAATTTAGCAGAGCTGTATCAGTTCTTGATAGTTGAAGTACAAACCACTCCCTCTCGTTCCCATGTTCTATCTAAAACAGACAGCAGTTAGATTTTATCTTTTCTAACACAACTCACTACACTGTCGGATTGTTATGGAAAACTGGTTAATATCTGTGACTTGGAGCGATAAAACATATATATTATTTAGAAAAATAAATCCGGAAACCTGATAGGGATGGTTTTAGATCCCAATATGGGCATATATTGTTATAGTTTTAAAAAAAAGTAGTAGTTAAAGGATTTTCGGAGTTCTTCTTGTTCTTTTGGATGCAAAATATTAATCTTAGATAGCCAATAATAAAAAATAAAAAACTAGAAAACTCGAAATATGCAGATTAATTGTTATTGTAACAAACCATATTCTCTACTTTGACATTTTAGCTAGCCATTATTGATTAGTCTCTGTAACATTTATTAAAAATTTTAAAGATATTTTCAAATATTAATTAAAAGTTTACAATTTTAAAACAATCTAAAATCTAAAACAACGACGGTTATCTACGCAGGTGGGGCACTCCCCAACCTGGTAACCCTCCGTGTCCTGTTAGGATCTCCAGACCCAGCATCCATGGACGGTGGGAAAGAACTTCATCAGAGAAGCGCCCTTCTGGCTCTCCATCCAGCGTCCATTCCATACTTCTATTGAGTCCTCCCGCAGCATCTTTGTCTATTAGTTAGGGGTCCCTTCTATCCTCTCAGTGAGTAGCGCTACTAGCGCCTGTCTCTTCACTTCGTATTTAACGAAATCCTCCTTGAGGATGACATCCAGGGGTATCGCTCCGGTCAGAACCTCTACCACCTCATTCGACCTCATGTTCTGTAGGTCTTCGTGACCCTCAACAGAGCCAATCACTGTATAGTCGACAGTCTCATCTTATGTTACTACGTGAGGTTTTGGCTCCACGCCCAGAATACTTACCTCATGATTTAAAGAACCTTTATAGATAGTGATTGTAGTGGGGTACCTAAGGTCCTAAAACGCATCCTCTATCCTACTTCTATTAATTAATTAAAGGAGCAAGCAGTTAGTAAATTACTTCCGCACTTCTGTTCTTAAAGTGAAACTGCCTCCACAGCAGCTATATTTTCTTAAAGTTCATTTTCACTTTTTCGCTCTGCTCGAAAATGACGCGCCACTGTTAGAAGAGGAACCTAGGCTGGGGAGTAAATCGGACGGATGCAGTTGGAAGGTGCAGCCCTTTCAGTATTGCGCTCAGCTGAGTGCTAGGCTGCTCCACAATTATGCTTTGTTAACGTTAATATACTTATAAAATTAAATAAAAACCTCCCAAACCATCTTAAAGAAGATAAACTTATAATTATTACATTACAGATTAATTATTACATGACAGAAGTCCAGCGCACTGCTGTTGTAAAAAAAAAAAATACTTAAAAACATTCCATGCTAAACACTACGAATATTTGCAAGCATATTCAGTCCCATGTAACTGTGAGTGCCAGCATACAGAGACCTCTTGCATCTGCACATGTAAATAAAGAAAAGCATCCGACTGTTATTTTGAAGTTTCATATATATACTACATCACTCAACAATCCACTAATATGTCAAAGGAAGTAAGCAATAACATCCCGTTTCTTAAAAGAAACAGGAGTATAGAAAGGGGTATTTTGGTTGTCAAGTTTTTCTTATAATTTTTTTTTTTTTAACAATTTATTTATTGATATTTACAACTGTATACACATATATACAACAAGTAAATTTGCTGTAGGTGACATAGTGACATGATAAAAACATGTGGAGAATCTACCCACTGATAGAACTCCAATAACATTTCTAGAGGAGAAGATCTCGAGGCCATCTTCTTTTCGGACGCCTAGGAGGATTATTAGGTAATGAAGGAGAAGCCAGGTTAGAAACAAGTGGATTTGGGTGGTT
>NW_027106126.1:32966-38492 GCF_000696795.3 Halyomorpha halys | reverse complement strand
TATAGAGTCTGTGAAGTTTTTTATTGCTTCGTCAATGTCATGTTTAGTTTTAAGTGGAGTTTTTAAGTCCAGTTTGTTTTTCAAATCATTACGAAATTTCTTATAAATTAATTTTTTTTTTATTATATACATTATTGTCAATGATGAATAAAAGTAATGTAAGAGATTTCATCATTTATGTTTCTCTTTTAACATTTTATATATTTCTTTTATCGTTCGGTGAATCTCTGGTTTTATGTTCAGAATCTTGAACTTTAGCTTATCTGTTATAGCCATTTCTCATGTTACTTAATTAATACAGGAATAACTGAAATCAAAATCAAAGTTGAACAAGCCATAAAAGAGCCAAAAAAAAAGATGATGTATATTCAGTGATGAGTTGCCGACATCAGGATTGACGGCGAGGCGTGTTGAACGTCTACACTCCATTTACATAAATGGGTGCCTCATCCATCTAACTTGAGTGGCTTATTGGCACTTCTTCAAGTCTTTAATTAATCCAAACTCTCTCTCCCACTCTATCTCTTTCCATTAAGCCTTCATTAAGTAGTTTCATTACCCAATTGCATTGCAGTATATTGAGAACAATCTATACAGCAATTAAATTTTCGATTTATTATTTTTACTATATCAATAGTTTTAGTTTTGAGTGATATCTGATATGCAAACGACTTCACCCGTCTCACATTTATTTTTCTAATACTTAGATATCTATGAATTATATATAATTAGGAGAAGTATTAGGATGAGGATTCATGTGATATTTCAAATTCAAGTTTTCGATGGAGGTTATATCAACTTAAGTGCCACTTTTTTTCTTGATTTTATAAAATATATTTATCAATTATGAATACGTTCGGTGATTTTGTTTCACCAGTCTAATAAAATTTTCTGATCATGTACTTTTTTTTTTAAATAATTTATTTATTGTTATTTACAACTGTATACACATATATACAACAAGTAAATTTGCTGTAGGTGACATAGTGACATGATACAAACATGTGGAGAATCTACCCACTGATAGAACTCCAATAACATTTCTAGAGGAGAAGATCTCGAGACAATTATCCTGGAATCCTCACACAAGACTGAAAAAACTGAAAATGCTAAATGATTTTGACTATTACAGCATTTAGTAGACAAAAGGTCTAAACTTCCAACTCATAACAAAAGATTGATCTACATGACTGTTATAAGGCTAGTCTGGACATATGGAGTTAAGCTTTGGGGCCCCACTAAACCTTCGAATTTCTCTCATGTCAAATCCTTTCAATCTAAAATTCTTCGTAGAATTCTCAATACTCCTTACTTTGTTTCTAATAAAATCGTCTATAAATACGTAAATGTTCCTTATGTAACTGACCTAGCCCGAACCAGATATCAAACTTTCCATTAAAACTCCCTAACCAGTCAAACCCATCAGTTTCTAATCTTGTTTCTATTTCATTCCTGACAATCCTCCAAGGCGCGTGAAAAGAAGATGGCCTCGAGGCCTTCTTATATTGTAAAAATGTTTTTAGAATGCTACTAACGGGTAGTTTCTTGACATGCCTGTATCATACCATTATGATCTTACTTCAAATTCACTTGTTGTATTTTATATACAGTTTTAAATGCCAATAAATATTTTTTTAAATATTTCTGCTATACTTTTTACAAACAAAACAATTTGCCACTAGAAATATAAAAAACACATTTCTGAAAAATGTTGAAATTAGAGCTAGTCAATCAGCAAACTGAAACACTCATTTGGAAAATCAGTACAGTAAAGTATTGTCACAGTGCATCATTACTGAAACGAGGGAGTAATAACTCAAAATAGAAGTTATCTGAAAGATGTATGATGTGCGCAAATAGATTTTTTGTTGAAAATCATATATATTAAAAATATTTAAACCTTCTTTTTTTTTATCGTATTTGATTTCTTTTCATAAGATTTTGATTATTTTGTTTTTTAGTGAAAAAAACTATCTGAAAAATTGAGCCTTTTATTAACACTTGGGTGCAAACCCAAAAATTCTGCATATTTACAGTTTTAGATCTGGAAACGATAAACAATAGACCAGTCAAAATTTTAATTTATGATAATTAATTCCGGTTAGCTATAAAAAATATATAAATAAAAAGATAGATTCAGATAATTATTCATGTATTGGAGAAAGAATGAATTCTTCACATTTGTTAAGCAGAAACTTAAAAGTTAATGTTCCTCTGTCATTTTTATAATTGAATGAATTTAAAAAGTAATTTATGTCAAATAATTTGTATGGGTTGCTGTGTCCATTTCGTAAATATATTATCAGTTACATTAAAATATGGTTGATCAGAGAATTTTCTCCAAAGTAGCATAAAGCATACCAAATATAAATTACTGGAAAATCACCAGCTTCCTGCTTCAAGATACTAATAGGGTGGCCAACAACATATTGTCCTCTACTGGAAAGGCTTTCGGCGCGAACAGTAAGGCCTATGAGAGAAATATCTTCCTCCTGAAGACAGATGGGCGGCCTACCGCTCGCTGGCGCCTTACCAACCAGGGCTCACTCCGACGATTTTTTAACCAGGACAAAGTGAGGATGCATGCTTCCCAGGAACACCTAAATCTTTAGCATGTCTCCCAGTCGGATTACTTATACTAATAGGCTAGTCAGAAACCATAATATTTCACATATGATTAATTTAAGACCAAGAATGTTTTGTCTAGCGAATAAAATATTCCCCCACCCTATGTGTTCAAAATCGATAATCACAATTTTAGCTGTCAAAGAGAGAGAGAGAAATACTTTATTCATCTATGCTGCCCAAATACATCAGGTTGCTATCTCACACAGCATACTTATCAATCCGTAATCGGACATTTATAAATTACACACACATGGTATAATATGATATAAAGAAAATAATTGTTTTCCCTACAGTTTCCTTTTACAATCAATTTCGGTCTATACACCAAATACCAATGTTCCAATTCATTCCTTTTTTTCTTTCCCATTTCTGCTCCTCCAATTTCACCATTTCACAATTTTTTTAATTCACCCGATCAACAAATTACCTCTCCGGAATTCATCCCCCCAGTTCCTCCTCAGTGACCCGCTAAAAAATTTCACTATTAGACAGCAATGTGAGATCAGACCATCATTTATATTCATAACAGTAGATCATTTTACCAAAAACAAACAAATAGAAACATTTTACGAGAATAAGAGTAACACATAAATTCAAACGAAAATATAATAAAAAGCCGGTTACAGGAAACACTTGAATGGATAAATAAGTTTTTAAAAAAATAATAATAGTAATAATAAAATAATTTAATGAATAAATAAGTTAAAACATTAAAATAGAGAGATCAACATATTAAAATAAATAAATAAAACAATGAATAATCTCCGAGTTAATTCCCATGCAGGTGATGGTGCATGATCCCCAGGGAGTATAATACAATTAAACCAACTTTGCAGCTACCTGAGAACCTAAAACTTACACCACTATTTCTGTTAGCAACTTTATATATTCGGAATTAACTGTAATTAACTTTAACTTTATAAAGAGTGGAGTTACATCACTTCGGCTTTACGAGGCTCAGATGCTCTGTAAAAACCATTAGAAGTAAAAATTAAAGGAAAATGAAAAATAAAGTGTTGAGACAGAATTGGATACTAATTTTTGATTTATTTAATAAATATTTATTTGTTGTAATGTTTTAAACACTTTGCTTCACAGAGGAGGGCCAATCTGAGAATACTTCCATTCATCTGTAATTTCTGAGGGAGAGAAAGGTAAGGGGATATTAGCAGATTACTAAGCCTGCAGACTCAAACCGGCTTTATTTGTCTATCAACGGTGACACACAGCTTGCCGCTCTGCTATCGCACTCTGCGACACTATAGGCTTTATGGAAAGAACGTTTGTACTTGTAAATAATACAGTCAGTCTTCTTGAGATTAACTATGATATTCATTCCTTCCAGTGTCTTTATTTCTGTGCAATCCTTCTCCGTCTGCCGTAGAGCTATCTCTGAACTACTTTAAATGGCTATATCGTCGACCTAAGCCGCTACAATAGCCCTGTCATACTTGGCTCCAACAGTTTGAGCTGTATATTCCTAGAAAAGTATTGGAGATAACACAGACTCCTGGGGTATTCCACAGGTGAGTGGGACCTCTCCCGGTGGCACTTGGCCGACCGTTAGTGAGCGGCGCTGTAGGAATGATCTCAATAGTCTATATAGCCCGTTATTCTGTAGTGTCTTAACATAGCAACTGGGATACTATGTCAAATGCTTTCATGCAGTCTACTGATGTCATCATTGTTTCCTCGTCTTCATTCGTTCTGAGCTGTACATTTTGAGAATATTAGGAATGTTTTTAAGTTCCTCTTTTATGACTTGGTATTACAGGAAAATGAAAAAAAAAAAAAAAATGCATTCAGAATCTAAAATATTTAAGCGCATTTTACGTTTATGCCTCAATAAATAAAATTGGTTCAGTGTCAAATTTGTGTTCCTACATAATCGATTGAAACATTAATCTGATTTTGAGGTCATTTTCAGATGTTTTACAGATTGATACTTAGTTGTTCCTTCATAATTTTTATCCAATTCCGCCATTCCATTCGCTCACGAAAGCGCATTTCTTGGCACACCAATATTTTATAAACTCAAATTTTGAGGGAAGTTGGGGATAAGATTGAAAATGATACTAATTTTATCGAATTCCATCCACTGAAAGGAGTAGTGGATGGAATTCGGAATTGAATATCATGAATGGAATTCTATATCATGCGCAAAAATATATTTTCTTAATTAACATGTGTTAAACACGGCTCCGATGGCATTAAGGCAAACTTATAACTATGTACCAATTGTTTATCGTGTCATGGAAAAAATAGGAAAAAATATGAATATACCATCAGGAATTATGTTATTGTGTGAGTGCAGAGATGAGCGGAAATAGACATTCTACCTATCCTAGTTCAGAATTTTTATGTTCATACAGATTCCATTTCTTCACACCTTATTTGCATTTTTACCAAAGGTAAATTAATTTAATTTTATGCTCTGTATGTTTTAACACCAGAGATATACGATAAATCTTTCCTCTTTATACTCTTTCACGAGACAAAAAGAAATTTCCAAGATGGTGGTGATCTATTAGATTGCAGACATCCTGTTGGAATAACAAAATTCGTTTATGTTCCCTTTGGGAATGTTGAAAGAGGGTAGTAAATCGCTACAGCCCACTTTCATATCGTCACTAATCTTAACACTCTTCTTACCAGCCTCTTTCATTCTGATTTATGTTTTCGATCATATTTTTTACTAGAGAGTTTCTTCCAACATAAAGTAAGACAGTTACTCATGAATTCATCATCCACATGATATTAGGCATGTTTGTTTGCATTCTTGTATAAATTAGCGCCCGATTTCTATATATTATTCTAAGGATTAAGGCTTTCGACTTCGGAATAAAGTAAAATTTGTAGAAGCAAAGAATTGTGTATATATATATATATATATATATA
>NW_027106126.1:0-27610 GCF_000696795.3 Halyomorpha halys | reverse complement strand
TATTTATTAATTATTTTTATTTTATTTTTGTATGCACATACTTTGATTATGTTAGTTTTCTTTATCCTTCTGTTTGCATATATTTTAAGAGAGATTTTATTTATTTTTATGTACTTTTTTTCTTTCATTTATTTATTCCCCACAATGTTGAGGTAGATTGTAATATCTAGAAAAAACAAATTTTTACTAGGTAATTTTGTTTGTGTATCTGGTTGTAGAGGGTTTGAGTTGATTGATAATGCTTAATCATCTTCCTATCTTTTTCTTAGCCTGAAGAAGCTATATTCAGGCTACAACATAAAATTAACAGTGAAATTATATAACCGTATTTATTTTATTAATTAAATAACATATTTTTAAACCATTAGGCCTAAAATTAAAAACAATAAATATATTAGTTTCCGTTGGAAATTTACAAGCAAGCCTTGCTATACCCTCTTTATCATCTCCGTCAAATAACAGCATCAAAACTTGAAAAGAAGTGGGTCATTTAATGTTATCTGTACAACTCTGATAAATTTATAATGTATATGAATATGTAAACCCTCATCCAATTACAGTGCAAAAATTCGTCTCAATACTTTCTGTTACATGAAGGCAATAAAAACAAAAAAACTCACTCCCTAGAAAGTTTTCCTCCCGGAGGAAATAAGATGGCAGTTTAATAAAGTTGGCCATTTTAGTTTTAATCAAGTGCATCAATCGTCTCTTTAAGGAGGCATTAAGATAAGTTAGGGCCCCAGGTGGCCATAATATCAGATCCTCTGCCTACTAATTGGAAATGTTATTTTTTTCTCTCTCTGTAATTCACATTTAAGATTAATATTTCACATTAAGGTCTCTTTAATTACCCAATAAATTCTTTGTCGGTGCCCTAAAGGGATTCCCCCTTCTCAATCTGTTGCCCTTCTCCCTTATTAACGTGTTAACGGTTTCCGTTGGGTGTTAAACTATTTACGAAACGTACTTAATTCCAGAATCAGAGAACGAGAAGAAGTTATACAACGGTTTTTTTTATTTAAAAAATATATAATAGTTTATAATCCACATTTAGTAAATCATTCGTAACAGAATTACCGTCCGTAATAACATATAATACAATACTCTGGCAGAATTACACCCCCTACCTACCATTGAAGTCATTTTTTTAATGAAAGGAGGGAGTATGTGAACGGATAAATAGAGGAATAAAAAGAGTGGGCGTTACCACTAGGTATGATCTCCACAAATTAGGGCGAAACTTTGGTTCTTAATAAATATTGGGTGGTAAAATAAGTTCCTAAGGTTTTTCAATATTTCAATTTAATCCTCTCTATGTTTATAAGATCATGTGTACTTGGTCAATAATGTTTACATATTCTAAAATAGGATTGGTTAAGGCGCTTTTATGCATCATTTTCAACCGAGATTCTTTATCTTTAAGTGGTATTTTGCTTGCTCAAAATAGAAGGAAAAAAATCATTTTCGTCATTTAATATTTTTTTATTTCCGAAAAAGGAAATCCGCTGCATAGACGGTTAACAAAATTTGCAATGTGTTCAAAATGTGCAAGGAATTCTTGGTTCAGAACCTCGGAAATATTGACTTGGAAGACGCAAAGTGAGGACGACACAAGTCCTTCAACTGTTGATGATGACCAAATTCAAGCATTGGTCGCAGACAACCCTCACTCACCGACATGGAATATCGCAGAAACGCTTAACATATCTCATGCAAGTGTCTTAAATCATTTGTGGGCTGCAGGATACGTTTCTCTAAGTGATTTATGGGTTCCTCACAATTTGACAGGAAATAATTTATTGCACCGCATATTCATTATCGATTCTCTCCTAAACCCAATGTTAATGATATATTTTTAAAGAGGTTGATAACGGGGGATGAAAAGTGGGTTCTGTATAATTATATTGTGAGGAAAAAGTCCTAGAGAAAACGTAGTGACCCGCCGTTAACTCCCATTTGGTCGGGTTGGAAAGGTGTCCTTTATTTTGAGCTCCTCTAGCCATCCAGATGATTAATTCATTGGTATACTGTGCCATGTTGGAACAATCAAAGGTAGCGGTTGAGCAAAAGTATCTAGCGGCTAATCGCAAAGGCATAGTTTTCTGTCATGATTCATTGCAGAACTGGCAGACATTATTGGAATTTAACTGGGATATGATACTCTACCCACCCCATTCACGAGACCTTGTCCCAACTGATTTTCACTTATTTCGGGCCCTTCAAAACTCTCTTAACGGAGAACACTTTTCCGACTGCAAAACGCACATAGAGAAGTTCATCGCACAAAGATCTGAGATCAAAATGGGTCATATATAATTGATTAAAAATATTTACAAGAATCTGAAGTTTTTATTGAAATCACCAGTATAAAAACGCAACAAACTTATTTTACAACCCGATAAGTATTCTACTAACATATTTTTGTACCTTTCTTAACCATCACTCGAACTATCTTCCTACAATCTAATACATACGGCATATCAATTAATTTTCCAATAAGTGTTTTAAATATACTATTTTTTTGTATTACACAATAGCATTTTATTTAAATAACCTTAACATAGCTAAGTTATTTGAGTAAACACGAAACTCGGGTACGAAGTGAACGCTTTGGCTGTTTGGATGATATTGACTATATTTAAAGATTACAATTTACCATCCCCAGAACTCACCCTAGGAGATTCTCCGTTACCGTATGTCGAACATTGTAGATTTTTAGGACTCATATTCGATAGGCGTCTTTCTTGGAACAACCACATCAGTACACTTAGAAACAGATGTATAGATAAAATTAAAATCTTAAAAGTCCTCGGCAAAACATCATGGGGAGCTGATAGATCAATGATGTTGAAAATATACATAGCCTTAATCCGCTCGAAACTTGATTATGGAAGTTTTGTGTATGGCTCAGCTCGCTCCCAAAGCCTAGCCAAACTCGACACCGTTCAGAACACCGGAATTCGCATTGCCACAGGTGCCTTTAGGACCAGTCCAATTTTAAGTTTATGTGCTGAATCTGGAATATTACCCCTACTATTTAGACGACAACTATTAGCTACAAATTATTTTTCCTGGCTATACCTGCAACCCTCGCATCCAACTTATAAGTACATTTTCAATCCTAAATTCTCTAGACAGTTCCAGCAGAAGATAAATACAACACTACCCCTCGCTGAACGATTATCGGCCACTGTCACATAATTAAAAGCATTAGCCACCAACATGCCACAAAATAACACTCCCCCCCCCCCTGGACCTACCAATGTCCAAATGTAAATCTCCAACTATCTAAATACCGAAAACAAAATACAACAATGTCAAAATACCAAGCAAAGTTCCGAGAACTGCCACAAACTCTACCAGAACTTACCGCTATATATACAGATGGCTCGAAGTCAGATAACGCAACAGGATCTGCCTTTGTGACACCAAACACAACCCATAAGAGAAAACTGTATCATCTCTCTAATATATATATACCGCAGAACTAAGTGCCATAGCATCCGCCCTTTACTTTTGTATGACAAATATACCAAATGGCAATATAGTAATAATATCGGACTCCATTAGCGCTCTTCAAGGACTAGATATAATGTATTCAGTTCACCCACTTGTTCAACGAATTCATGAATACTTAATAATGCTAAACCAAATAGATTAGTCAGTTTACTTTGTCTGGGCTCCCGGGCATGTTGGTATTACGGGAAATGAGATGGCCGACAAAGCTGCTAGAGAAGCGCTAGTCCTGCCAGGTAGACCGGCAGCAATCTTAACTGCAAAGGAACTAGCTCGCCCTTTGATGGAATCTATTAATAAAAGATGGCAGGCAATGTGGGATGAAAGTCCACCCAGTAAGTTGAAACCTATCAAGAATGATGTGAAGCCCTGGATTACATCAACCCGAAGTAGACGCCGTGAAGAAGTAGTGATCACCCGACTCAGAATAGGACATACCCGACTGACACACATCTATCTCATAACAGGAGAGGCACCTCCAAAATGTAATAGCAATCTGACCGTCAAACACATCTTTGAAGAATGTCGTCACTACACAACAACTCTGAACCAGTTAGGGATACCAACAAATGTCCCAATGGCGTTGAGAAACGACGAATCTTTAATTGTAAAAGTCATTAAATTCATCCATCAGACTATCTTAATAACCAGCCTTTAATTATAATAATTATCTATTTAGCTTGCCTTATTTTTAAAATGAGAACAATCAGTTATCTGCTTTTCACCATCTTTTCCAATATCGTAACGATTATTAAACAAATTTTAATTGCCACAAATTTAATTATAATTGGTGCGGATCAGTACACCATACCAAAGCTATGACTAGAACAACTAGGCCTTACCAAAGCCAACAACCAACGGGCGTTGATGACCAGGCCGTTAAACGCCCTTTCAAAACTAACAAACAAACAGCAAACAAGATTACAAGGGTTTTTTCTAATATTATCGCGTGAATTTGTATTCTCAACACAATTATTATCATAAGGTATTGCAAATTATAAGTTGTTCTTTTTTTTTTGTCATTATTTACCGAATTACCAGTGAGGCGGTGAGGGTCGAAGACCACTCCTCAATCCCACATGTGTGAAGATAGAGTGAGCTCAGAGATTCTGAGGTCGAGAGTGTAATTATTGTACATAATAGCGTTAATGTGATTAGTACCCAATTTATTATATTATTTTTTATTGTTATATTAGTTTGAAATTTTAATCATTTTATTTCATCCTTATTTCTTTATGTGCATAGTTTGATTATGATTATATTTATAAGCATATAGAGATTTTATTCATTTTTATTTTCATTTATTTACTTTTTTTTAATTTTGGTATGAATTTGATCATTTATCACTATTACTTATTCCCTTAGGTGGTGGCACATTGTAGTATTTATCAATAAATAAAATGAATTATTAAAAACATTATTTTTGAAATAGTTCAGGTATACAAAATCTTTTTTTTATTGGATGAACTTTTTTTCGAACCTTTCATTAAGAATAATAAAATTATTAGTTCATACATAAATAATAAATGAAATATATCATAATAGGTAATAAATGATATGTAATATGTTCTTGATCTCACTTGGATTGCCTCGTGACATTATAAGGTGTTGTTTGCAGCATTCAACCAAGATAGTTTAGTCTAGTTGTAACCTAATGCTAACGCTATTGAAGTACTCATGGAATTTTATTTAAACTTATTAAATTGATTTTAGAAATCAAGGAATGGTGTGACGTCTAATAAACGTTCTAGCATTACGTTTTTATTTTATTAGTGATGATTTTTAGGCATTGTAGTTATTACAGGAGTGAAACAATAAGAAAGCCTAGTATCGCTAGGCTAGTGTCAATAAAGAAGCAGAAAGGCATAAAATTCCCTCCCGAGAATAAAAAATAGTTTCATCGATATTAAACTTCATTATTGTGATGACCCGAAGCGGTTCTATTATTCAAAACTCTCGGGTTGGCAGACCTAGGGCTAAGAGGATAATGATGCCCTTAAATTATTTATAGTAGCCATTGAACCTATATCTCATTAAATAGTTAGTCAAAGGAGGCTAACCAAACAGTTTTGTTTCATCTAGCGTGTCGGTTTTCGATCTTCTACGAATATTTTAGATGAGCCTTAGAATTCGTAAATTCGCTTTCCATGGCCTTATAAGCACCTTTACATACGTTTTAACAATTGAAGACAGTAATTATTAATTACGTAAATATCTCCCTGCTAAATTACTCAAATCCCCTATACTTAATATTCTTTTAGACATTACTAATAAAATGAAGTACACAAGAGAATGATCACATATTATCAAAGGATTATTTGATGAGTTGATACCATCCTGCCTTGCCTCCGATGATCCTGAAAATTAAGTCTTCGTCTTGACTTAAAGGAAAATCTAAAATCTTTTTTTTTTATTGAATTTTTAGAGTTTACTAACGGGATAGATTTTCTTAGTAATTCTAAATTGATTCTTATTAATCATATATTTTATTCATAGAAAGAAAGAAAGAAAACTCGTTGTAAAGTGAATTAGTGAACTTATGTTTTATTTTTAAACTATTTTTCGAAAGTAATTTTTCAATCAAAAAGAGTCATTAATTAATCAAAATCAGGAACAACACACATTAATAACAAAAACATGAATACTTATTACCCTTCCTAAAACAAGACTAACAATAAGTTCCAAATTTCACCTCATGCCTATCATGTCCTAAGCTTAATTTCACCCTTTTGTAGCAAAGTTCTAATTTAATTCACGGGCTGATGGCTATGTATAAATGCATTTTAATTAGTTTAGAGTAGAATTAGGGTCTTCTCTGGAGAAATCTAATTAATTTTCCATCTCACTCTCCCCACCATCATATGTCTTCACCCCAACCTCCCAAGTCATCTTAGGTCAAGTGGATCTGTTTACCATAATCCCACAGTGGGGTGAGGGTGTGGTCCCGAAACAAATCTCATAGCCTTCCAAAATATATCACCCGAAGCGAGGGGTAAGCCAACTGGTTTTGTTACTTATTCAATATTGTCCAGGCAGTCAGGAAGATAAGGAATAACAACGACTCTGGGACGCCCACCATTTGAATCAGCTTCAATATTTTTTGCCGAACTTGTATTTTTTTTTCTGGTCCTTTTAGGACTCTGCATACTGGAAATTGCAGAACACTTCATTTCAGGTTGAGCGATTGGGTAGGGGTGCATCCGGGAAAAAGGATACGAGGAATTGCTTCCTGAATGGTGTATGATAGGGAAGGAATATTGGAATATGACAGTACAATACCCAAAACGTAAAAGGGAATTCAGGACATCTATATTAAATTTTATATATGAGATTCATGCATCATTCTCAGAATGCAACAGTATGATTGAACTCTGAAGCTAAGATAAAAAATAAATAAAACAGCGTAGTGTGGAATATAGAATCAAATTATATGAAAAGTATAATAGCACATATTCTACGATAACATAAAAATTAAAATGATTAACGTATCGCCAATATGGTAAGTATTACATTTCAATTTTAACCTGATACTTAAATTAAATGAATATTAGAAGTTTTTCTTTCATACTCCCTGAATTAACTCTCCGGCTTTTCTGTTTTACGACACTAGGACAAATAAGCTGAATTCAACTGTTAGATATAAAATTGTTTCTTACAGGTTTTAATATTATAATTAATAATAGTTCTTAATTTTAACTTCATTCTGTGCAGTAACGGAAAACAGAAGCGTACAGAATTTCTACTCGGTATTATTATTCATTTCACTAGAATATTCGAAAATCGATATCATTTATTGATATTATATGATTTTGGCGTGATAGATAATGGTGTTCATTATTTTTTACCTAGCTATCAGCATCGTACTACCAGATATTCCCAACTTAACTGTAAGCTTTTATCCAGCGATGATCCTAACTATAATTGGCTTACAATGTTAAATTATTATTATTCAAGCTTAGGTTTCTTCACCAATGTAGAAGAGTGTAATGCGCAAAATAAATATTCTTATTTATTCAGGCCCTGAGCCACTCACTGAAAAATGGCCTGTTTATTTAATAATCATTACTAAGATTTCAAAAATCTGAATTTTATCATTGGAGCTGAACTTTTGCCTTGCACAGATTTTCAAGACTCTTATGACATTTTTTTTTTATTTTTGGAAATATAAGGTGACCTGGTGAGCCACAACTGTTGTTCTCTTTCGATCATATTCAAACCCATAATTTTCTGAAGTACTTTCTCAGCGAATATTTTTAGGTCTTTCTCCATACAAATCCGAGACTATTGCATTATTTTTAATTTTTTAGTTAAGACTCTGGCGCTCTCAGTCTCCATTTAAGTACCAGTGACGTTACTGGGAGAGAAGAGCTGGGATCTCTTGGAGCCCTGCTTTGCCTTCAGCGTAAGGGGGAGGGGGAGCTTGGCTTAGAGTCCCAATGCTGAATGCCAATAATGCATATGTTTTCTAATATTTCATATACATTTTTTTCTTAAGCTGATTTTTTTCATAGAGCTTAGAACTTAAATTTGTGAGGCTAATATTTTTGTATCACCAATTTGTCCAGAACCAGATACAAACCCTTCCATGATAAACGTCCTAACCACCCACTTATTTCTAATTTGCCTTCTTCTTCATTACATAATAGTCCGATTAGGCGTCTGAAAAGAAGATCTCGAAATCTCCTCCATAAATGTTCTATCAATGGGTAAATCTTGTACAT
Source organism: Halyomorpha halys (assembly GCF_000696795.3). Classification (NCBI taxonomy): domain Eukaryota; kingdom Metazoa; phylum Arthropoda; class Insecta; order Hemiptera; family Pentatomidae; genus Halyomorpha; species Halyomorpha halys. Next base: position 19,373 of record NW_027106126.1, on the reverse strand, counting down.
GTCTATTTCATGTCATTGTATAACTAACATATTTTTTTAAAATATATTTTTAATACAGTTGTAAATATCAATAAATAAATTAAAATAAATCCATTTGGAATTAAAATCTACTAAGCACAGGATAATCCTCACAACTCGAAATTATCATCCAGATAATTACAGCTGGTTCATACGCCATTATGTCGGCCATGAAGAAGATAAAGGTAAAATGTAAAATATTTTGGCATCATAAATCAAAAACTCTAAAAGGAAAGAAAAGAAACTCAATCCAAACAATATTTTTATTTATTATTTTTTTTAATCTGTCTCTTAATTCTTTTCAAAACTCGCCGTTCCAATTGGTAAAAAAAAGAGTATAACACAAGTTCTATGGCTGTTGAAAATAATATTAAGGAACAATCCAGGGATGCCTTACGAACAAGAATCATCGATTTCACAGTGAGTAATATAAATTAAAGTGGAGAAGATGGTCGGGGGGTGCGGTCAGCAAAGAAACAACATAAATAAACAAAAAAATGTATTTATGCCGACGTTTCGACCTGAATTTCAGGTCTCCATCAGGGCTATAGAACGATAGAGATAACAGCAACATTTAGAGAAACATAAAATTGAAAAGAAATAGGATACAAAATAAGTTTGGAATTATACAAAATATTGAATTGAATCGTAAATAATAAACAATTGTTAATTGATAATTGAATAATAAAAAATAATTGGTTGATAAACCTGGAATTAGAAGGTAGCTGATTGAAAACAGCGAAAGATGAAATACAATATTATGTAGGTGAGAAGATATGTACAAAATAAGATACGTAAGTAGTGTCTAGAAAACTGAATAATCAACTACACCTCATTATAAATTTAATGAGTAATGAATACATTATTATAAAGGGAAATATATTTAAAAATATATAGAAAAGAAATTAAAATGTTATTGAAATAATTTCTAGCAGAGACAAATCCATTTCACGCTATCTCTCTGATCTTATCTACCAGATTGGACTCGACCCATCTTCATTTTCAGCCCCTACAACAACACACCAGTTCCTAGATGAATAATAAACAAAAGCAGTTGTTTGCTCATTGAATAAAAGCAACAAAGAATCTTTTAAAACTATTTTTTTTTAAATTACATATTTGATTAAGTATCATCCAATTTTATTTGTGGATTCCCAAACCAAGACTCGATAGAAACCCAAACAAGGATTGTTATTAAGAACCTTGACTGCGTTATTATTCGTTCATCTGCATGAACGGTTTGTACGTTTCCGTTATCAGTGCTAAGAAAAAGGGGCGAAGAAGGAACCGATAAGGGTTGGATGGATGGGTTCAGGGTTTTGATGTATGAACTCAATCTCAGCTGGCGATCGGTCTATCTCCAACCATCGCTCTTCAGTCAGCGCCTTCCGACCAATCTTTCCATCTTTTTACTTTATAGGATGGAAGGTAATATATGCAGAACCGTTACCGCAATTTATTGAAACCCTAACCGCTATTTCTCAAGTATCATATTTCGATAAAAAAAAAAAAAAAAGGTGTGCAAATAGATTTCCTTACAATACGTCACAAATGCCAGTTCTAAATGAAAATATCTCCATTTTACTAAATCGGAACATTTTACTTTTACATTTTAATAAAAATTTACCTAGATGTATATCTGTTTTAACTAACTTACTAACTGTCTTAACTAATAACCTGGCTTGACCTAAAACTTCAAATAACATTAGTATTTAAGTGATCACTGTTAGCCTAGCTAAATTCTTGCTAAAGATAAGTGACAAACAAGTGATAGAAAAATATAAGCAGTCGATAGGTTTCTTATTTATGCTTTGTGCTTTATTTTTGGCATTAGGTTTTTACCTGTAACGTTTTGATACTTTGCACTTCCATTATTTAAGGGCGAAGACACGACAATGCGGTTTCTCTTAAGAAATATCAACAAATTTAAATCTTTACAAAATACCAACCTATTAAAATTAAAACAAGCAAAAAATACCGAAAACTATAATTATGTTTTTTTTATTTAGAACGTCCATTTTTATCCGAGAAAGAAAGATAATAAAATTTAATCCAGTTCATCCTAAAGGAAGCTAGAAAAGGAGTTTCTTTGATTGAATTTGAAGAAAAAATTGAGTTTGTAAAGCTGAAATTCGTAATCTAAACCCCTAGGAATTATCTGAGCAATTTTGAAAACTACTCTAAAAAATTTCGGAATTTCTATATGTTTCCATTTATCCAAACCCCATTCCGACTCAAGATTTAGATTAGCATTTTTTGGTTTTCAAGTTATAAGCTGAAAAGAAAAACATTTTTTTTCGTATTTTTTTCTAACAAATGTATAATTAAAATATCACTTTAAAAATATTATTTGTGTTCATCTTTCTAAGTCATATAGTTATTGAACTATCTGAGAACCGTAAATTGTGGTATTCATTGAAATCGGTTTGTCTAACCGAAGAAAAATTGCAAGGGAAAAAGAGATGAATAGGGTCGCATTATCACAAGTGAAAGAATGGAAAGAAAAAAAAACTGTAACAATAACAAAATACCAATAGAAATAGATATATAAGATACGAAAAAGTTATTTATTTATTACAAGTGGGATGCCCCCTGTTCACCTAACGGTGGAACAATCCCCATTTTATAAATTACACTCTATTCATTTAATTATTATCAATCAAAATAAATTTTTAACGACTCATTTTTATGATTCCACCTTATATCTAAAATAAAATAATACACGGTGATCACTATAACATTTTTATGTAATGGATATACATATTTTATACAATTTTATAATTATTACCAATTAGACAGTTTTTTAAAAAGTTTTTAAGTATAATAATTTATTCGTGTAATATGAGAATATACTTTCCTTTTCATATCTATCCTTCATATTAAAAATTAATAAATATTGTTTTCACAAAAGATAATTAATTCTATCTGGTAAAATAATTTTAACTTTTATTAGTTTCGTGGAAGTAATCAAATTGGCGTCTGTAATCAAGAATTGAATTTCTTTTTGTCTAGTGTAATTTACAACAAATTTAATTTGTTTTAACCCATACTCTTCATTAATTAATTTTATTCATTATTAGTTAAGAGTTTTTTTTTTCAAATCTTGCTTTCGCCAATTCGTTTAATATCGCTGGTCAGCCAATGTTTGTTGTATTTGTTTGGACCGTGGTTTATCAATTTCTTTTTCATTGATTTTCTCCGGAATTTGTATTTTTGACTTTATTACTTACGTATTGATTTATTATAATGAAGTAGAGAGAGAAATATTTTATTTATCTATGCTGCCTAAATAAATCAGGTTGCTATCTCACACAGCATACTTATCAATCCGTAATCGGACATATATAAATTACACATTATATTTATATATAATCAGAAAAAAATAAATACAATAATGAGATATAATAAACATTTTTTTCCCCTACAGTTTCCTTTTACAATCAATTTCGGTCTGTACAAGAAGTACAAATGTTTCAATTCATTCCTATTTTTCTTTCTCATTTCTGCACCTCCAATTTGACCCTTTCACAATTTTTTAATTCACCCGATCAACAAATTAGCTCTCCGGAATTCACCCTCCTAGATCCTCTTCAGTGACCCGCTAAACAAATTCAATATTAGGCGGTAATGTGAGATCAGACCATCATTCATAGTCACAGCAGTAGATCAGTTTACCAAAAACAAACAAACAGATACATTTTACGGGAATAAGACTAAGACATAGATTAAAAGGAAAATATAATAAAAAAAACCGGTTACAGGAAACACTTGAATGGATAAATAAGTTTAACAAAAAACAAAAACAATAGTACTAATAAAATAAAATAGAATTACTTCTCATCTTACTCATCACCCTGAACACTCTTAAGAATAGTTAGAATTGTATTTGAATAATCAGCGTTATGTTTTTGATGAGAATCGTGATGATTTCTGTGGAGGTGTATAAATTATAGACAATAGCATAATGTTAGATTATATAACCAGATTAGCAACAGCTGAAAGGCTAATGAATAAATCAATAGTGGTACCCTAGTCTGATTAATAGGACGACATGTAAGGGTGGCGTCTAATGCTCTCCCGTCCTGGGGAGGACCCTCTCAGGATGATGGATGGGACGACATTGTCGATGGCCTACAATACCTAGGGGACGGTGTGCCCCGTTTGTTTGAGTTGGAGGCTATGCATATTGCTACGCTTCAATGGCTTGAAATATAACGATCATGCTTAAAAAAAAAAAGTCCATTTTATTTTCAAAAAAATGTGCTTCAAAGGTCTCTTCAAAGCATGCAGCACTCTAAAATGTCTAATGCATATTCCATGTAAATTATTCACCAAGAAAATATATGAAATGTCCTTCATCGAATTCAATTTCCTGTTCAAATTATAAGGACCTTTCCTAGTATTTCGTGTATTTGTATAACAAAAAAAATTGAAGATATGGTCATAATGATAAGATTAAAGGACATATTTAATTATGCTGTCTTTGGCCCTTTATAGTAATTAATGAAGTAATACTAAAAAAAAATAAAATAATAAAATAAAAAGTCCAGTTTTTAACCCAATTAGTGTCAATAAATGTATATTTCTACTATAACAATGTTTTTTCAATAATCATACATTAGTGATTTAGTACCCTGAAGTTTGAGTAGTAACTGCCAAAGAATACCACAAGGCGATGTGTTTAGAAAAACATGATTTTTTCAAATTTTAAGAAATAACATATACTTTAAAAAGTGGCCAAAATATATTAATTTTTTTTTAATACTCCAAGTAATGCGGTTATAATATGCGGAACATAGGAGATTCTTGGGAATCGCGAGGTGTGCTTCAGGACGAAATATGATCGACATCCACTCTGTGTAACTATGTAGTAGACCCCTACCACGAACGCACTGTTCAATGACTTACTTTTACTTGAAAATACGATAAGTGGACCACAGTCATCGATGTATTATGTAAGTTGGCCATGACATACACAGTACAGAACAGATCAGACGAGGCAGTGTTACGAGTGTTGCCCCTTTCGGGCATGGCTCCAATTCTATGGCGTGCTCGAAAGAATTTTGTCCGACAGTGGTTTCGAATATATAATTTAATTAAAGTGGTTTCGATAATGCAAGCATCATAGATGAAATTAGAGTATTGGAACCGGCGTGACACCTCAACATCCAAAGAGCCGTGGAGGAAAGGGCGACTTCATAGCACTTTAAGTGACCGCCTACGTGTATACCAGCTAGAAAAGGACTGCGACCTGATGACCGCGATGGAACGGGTAGTCGCTGTAAACAACCACTCCATACACATAGTCATTGTGTTTTCTCCGTTCGAAATTCTTTTAGAGGTGCGGGGGCGTCGCAGGGACCGCTGTAGCATATTGCCTTAAGAGGATAAAATAGCCGGTAATGCGAAAGCCTTGCAAATGTAGTTGGTCAAAGTAAGGGACAGGATTCGGAAAAAATCCAATTGCTTTTAAATGTTGAAAAAACAATATTATGAGGAAAGCAAGGAGACATTCAAGAGGTGAATGGTTAATTAACATGAATCGAGTTCTATTGGTACAAGTTAGAGACTCCAATTCCCTCAATACTTACCTTAACGAATATGGCGAGTTCGATGAAGAAATAGAAAATAGTATGAAGTCAGCAGGAACATGCATTGACGCCATCAAGATAAGGTTGCTTACTAGTTAGCAAAGGGACAAGAACTACTGCCTACAAAAATAAATTCCATACCACTTTGACCTACTTCACAAGTTGCTGTGTGAGATAGCAACCTGATGTATTTAGGCAGCATAGATAAATAAAGTATTTCTCTCTCTCCTCCTTCACTGCTAATCCTAAAAGTCAACCTCTGACCACTGAGATTCCCTTCTTGGGAAACAATGCAGGAAAATGTAAGGAACACCAACATCAGAAAAAGCTGAATTGAGGAGCGTGAATAAAGGAGGTGAGACACTGGCAAAGCATGATTTTTTCTATCTTATACATTAGAAGGATATATTGGTTAACTATAAAACTTGTCAAAGTGATATGGTATTTATTTTTGTAGGCAGTAGTTCTAGTTAGAATCCATTTTCTAGCTTCCATTTTAGTAAGCAAACTTATCTTTATGGCGTCAATGCATGTTCCTGCTGTCTTCATAGTCTTAGAGGATATATATTTCATAGGTCTAATGAATCATGTACATTCTAAACATCAAAATAATTTACCAAATAAGAATTCTAGATGAATAATAAGTCGAGTTTCTGTACATCGATATGATCAACACTTGGCTAGGATGGAGTGCTGAGAACATTCATATATATGAAGATTAGGTTTATCTTTAGGCTGAGTAAACAAATTTCAAAAGGTTTCTCCATAACTAACTTCTGTCTATGATATTTTTCTTGAAATTGACTCAATAAAGTATGCTCTTGGAAAAGAATATTACACGTATATAATTTAGCGTTTATTATACAATTATCACAGATGCTGCTAATTTAGAAAATACAGGAATGTACATGTTATGACATAAAAATACCTACAAATTTTTATAAAATAAAAAAAACCTGAGAAACTTTTCTTTTTTATTCATATGAATTCTCGATTCCGAAAAAGTTATCTGATATGGAAATCAACAAGAGTTACTATCAGGTCGACAATGGTCCGTTCGGATATTGGAGGCGGTGGAGCGGTGTATGGTTTCCATCAGGAAATTAAATGTGAACGTCATGTTTCGATTCCCAACAAATCTCAGTTCTAAATATTTAAAAACCAATTTCACCTTGTTTCGATTTTTCATCTTCATTTCAGGAATCAATATTACAAGTATAATGTTTCACTAATATCAACCAGAAATTACTCTTTCTATCTTTAAATTGAATGTATAATATTCAATGATTAAACGGGCAGCGCGTGAGAAAAAAAAATCATAATAACAAGGTATTATTTATGTTTATATTATATTTATAATTTTTAAACTGCATAAATATGCACCAAGCTAAGGGCTTTCAGTATAGGACTCCAATGGGCGCCTTGGCCGAAAAAAAAAAAAAAAAAAAAAGTATGTGTTTCATGAAGGATGTGTAAAATTAATAGGAGGTTTCATAGATTACATCTAAAAAAACAGTAAATATAAGAGGAAGGTCTTAGGTATCTCTAATCCAGGGTTTTATATTATGTTTTATTCATTTTAAGGAATCATTCAAAAGTAGTATTGTGTATGTATTTCTCCTTTCACACTCCAGATATCTGACAACAGCAAAAAGAGTGCTGAGGTTGTACAAACCTAAATGAAAAAATCCTTTTGGACGAACAAAAGATTTCAGTTTAATTCATTCCTAAGTTATATGGTAGGAATAACATTCAGCCTTAAATTAAAAATATTAAGATTTAAAAAAGTAATTATTTTAATAACAGGCTGAACCAAGGTTAAGCTAGACCACTTCAGGATTCTTGCTGATTATTTATTAATTGTAATTTATTATTTAATTGAAAGAAACGCCAATTTTTCCTATTCAGAAAAGCTTTTTTGTATATTTTTTTTTAATCTATGACAACTTTTTTGAGTATGACTATAAGTTAACTTAGTAAACAGGAACCAATAATAAATAAAGGACCGCATCGTAAAATAATTTAAAAGTTAACACAAACTGAAAAACGTTTCTACTTCAACATGAACATGTACATTTTTTTTGTAAAATAAATGTATTTTGGAGATGATAGCTTTATCAATAAATTTGTTTCATGATTTTTTTTTTAAAAAACAGTTAATTTTTTGTCTTCAAAAAATCTTCATATTAATGCCCGTCCATGTGATTTTTTGTGATAACCAAGGAGTGAAAAAAAAATTTTTAATATTTAAATAATTACTCAATTCTGATACTCAATTCTTCAATTAATTGTAATCATTTGTAAGTTAATTACTGTAAATTTAATTAAAATTTTGTTATTTCTCTATCGGTTCTCTTATCAGCATTTCATCTTTACCATGTTTCTGAAGCATGTTTTTTTGCATATTTCTGTGTACTTTTCCTTTTTTTTTTTACCCTATTCCTTATTGACTTGATTTATAGTGCGACCTGCAGCAGGAAGGAAATTCATAATTAGATTGTATGTCGATGGTTGCGCTCTCATCGAGTTGACTGTTAGTGAGGTGGCTGGTATTTCTGAGCGGAACTGGTACGTCAATTTTTTTTTTTGTCCTTTTTGCTAAATTCTGATGGACTCGTCTAGAAAATATCACTTTGTGGGCAACCAGTTTCAAAGAATAATTTTCCGGGACCATCAAGGACCAGATATTACTGACACAAGTCGGAATCGAACACGCACTGCTCCGAACCGGGTAAAGTAGGATCCTCGCACTAACAGGTTTTAGTAGAGAGAGAGAGAGAGAGAGAAAAATACTTTATTTATCTATGCTGCCTAGATACATGAGGTTGCTATCTCGCACAGCATACTTATCAATCCAAAAAAGTACTTTGTTTCATCTATAAATATGGAATTTTTTTTTTCTTCATAACTAAAAGTATGCCATTCTATAAATCTATTCAGTAAATTACGAACCCCAAAAGCTAAATATATTTATTTATTATACATTATACAGGTTAAAAGCAGGGGCAACAGCGATACGTGTTGTCCTGCGGTAATTCTATTAACTAATCTCTTTGATGGGTGAGCAATTTGGTTCGGTACTCTCTGTGATACAGAAACATTAAACAAGCGTATGCAAGAGGTCCTTTAACGTTATGTAACAAACGATAAATAAGAAAATTAATATTTAATTTGAGAAGAGTCGTAAAAATATGATGATTTAAATCAAAATGAACCTTAGAAACAGAAACTATCGTGACTAATGGAGGTCTAGCGAGGTGCGAGCAGTTTCAATAACACGAGAAGTGTCAAAGAAAACCCATTCGGTGTTGCCACAATCTGACACTCAATCAATTGTGCTGGCAATAACAAAAAAGTTGTATTTAATAAGCCCTTAATAAAACAAAATAACAGCCTATAAAATAAAATAAAAGTCTTATTTGCGATTTATTGATTGAGCGCAAATTGATCTCTACAATAATTGAATTAAATATAACAAGAAGTTTCATTTTTTAGATGGTTAACTAAAAGTTAGTATAAAAAAATAATCGAATTGCAATTATTTAAACTAAATAAAATAAAATACAATAATAACATAGTTTAACCAAAATAAAACAGAAATGTAAAGTGAATATAAAGAAATTTCTCTAGTGGCTAACTCTCAGTGGTAATCCAATGCACCGCTACGCCACTATACGTACAAGAGCCGGGAAGAAAAAATGGCAGTATCTCACCCCAATTTTTTATTACTTTAATAAAAACTATGTATAATTACTAGTCAAAATTGATGAGTCTGCCAAGTATAGGTAGGGGGAATAAAAAATAGCGGCTGTTTCAAAACCTTTAAAAAACATTAATTTTTCATTCGGACCTCAATATCTTAAAAACTACCAACTACACTAGAAAATCTAAGGGAATATTATTTAAAGAAGAGTAAATTAGCTGAAATATTAGCCCTAAAAGATCTATTTACGTCCACTAGTTCTCGAGATATAGCTTTTTAAAAAGCAAAATTTCTTAAAAATCTACTGAAAGATTAGTAGTTAGTTAATTTATTTTGAGAAATCTATATCTCAGGAACTATGTGACATACAGATGTCTATTAGCACTCAAATTAAAGCTAGTTTAATGGACTATATAGAAGTTTATGACCTTTACCTTCGTAAGAATTGTTTTCATGATATTTGCTAAAATAAATTGGTTTATAGTTGTTCGGACAATAAGTTTGAGTTATGAAAAACTTCATTTCAGAAACCATTGGACGTACAGATGTCTGCCAGCGCTCAAATTAAAGCTAGTTAAATTTACTACAAAGTTAATTATGTTTATTTCTGTAGGAGTAGTAGTTTTTATGATATTTGACAAAATAAACTCACAAAATGTTAATTTCTAGTTGTTGGTATAAAATTTTGGATTTTTGAAAAAATATATCTCTAGATCCATAAGACACACAATTGTCTGCCAACACTCAAAATAAAGTAAATTTAACTTACTATAACGTAGTTTATGACATTTATCTTCGTACGGGTAGTAGTTTTTATGATATTCACATATGTATATGAATTCGGCAAATGAAAATTTGTCTGAACAACTATAAATCAATTTATTTTAGCAAATTTCATGTAAACTATTACTCCTATAAAGATAAACATCAAAAAACTACTTTATAGCTCATTAAAATAGCTTTAATTTGAGTGCTAATAGACATCTATACATCAAATGGTTTTGGGATATAAAGTTTTCAAAATAAATTCACTAACTACTGATCTTTCAGTACGTCCCACACAACATTTTCATGAAATGTTGCTTTTTAAATAGCTATATCTCAAAAACAATTTAACGTAAATAACTCTATTAGGGCTCATATTTCAGCAAATTTACTCTTCTTTAAATGACGTTCTCTTAGGTTTTCTAGTGTTGTTCCTACTTTTTAAGATATAGAACTCCGAGTGAAAATTTAGTTTTTTTTATCGCTTTGAAACTGCCGCCATTTCTTATTCCCCCTACCTATACTTGGTCAGTATCAGACTCATCAGTTTTGACTAGTAATTATTCATAGTTTTCATTAAAGTAATCAAAAATTTGGGTGAGATAACTGCATTTTTTCTCCTCTTGGGCTCTTGTTCTAATAGTACACCTTTATTTATGCTCTCTTTTTTTTTTTCAAGAAATAACAAAAAAAATATGTTGTTTAATTACCTTTTGTTTCATTCAATTTATTTAAGAAAATCCGTTAGGCTCCATAACCACAATATATTTATTTATTATACATTATACAAGTTAAAGGGAACCGGAACAACGACACGTGTTGTGCTAATGCTATTCACTGGTCTCTTTGATGGGCAGGCAACCCCCGCTGCCAACTGTCAGGCCTAGGATGCAAACATGTGGATGTCAGGGTCTCTATGGAATGCTCTAATGAGCCTCGTCTGCAGAGAAGGGTATCGAATTTCTGATACGGTTCAGTAATCCCTAATGATACTGAAATATTGAAGATGTGAACAAAGTCAGTCATTTAACGTCATCTTACAAAAGGAATAAATGAAAATAGATCAGAATAGAGATTGATCAAGAAAACATGATGACGTTTACTTTCACATTCCTATTTATGAAATATGTCGTAAGAAAAAGTATTACAATCGTGAAAAATTTCGAATTCTAGTTTTCGAGTCCAAATAACCAACTCCATCAAAACAGTGTGAGAATCCTACCCACTAAAAAAACGACCTCCCATTTCTTCTTCTTGTGTGTATTTTTATGAGAAGCCACACTTGTTAAGAAATGAAAAGTCTGGGAAATTGAAATTACAATTTTAAAGCGAGTATATATTATACTCATTTGGGGCAGCGGTAGCAGTGTGGCAACGCGCCAGTCTACCAACCCAAAGGTTGTCAGATCGAGTCCCAGTCCCACCTGGGCTTTTTTCAAGCATAAAAACACAAATTCATTCACAACCTCTCTCCCCGGGCATTTTTGAGGCATAACTAACTCACATTGCTAAAACTAAAATAAAATATATATAAATCATAAAAGGATTTTATTATTAAAATTAGAAGGTAGGAGAAAAAATATTTATTCCAGCTTGAAATACATTTCCGGATATATGATTAATAAAATAGAGGTATTATATATTGTTGCAAAGCCAAACAGTTCAGAAGAAATACTATTGTACATAGAAAACCTTAAAACGTAATGGGAAATGACGACAAATGCGTAAATAAAATTAACTGTTCTAGTTTTACTGTGCGGGCGAATACGTAATGGGTTCAGTCTAATAAAAGATTTCGTAGCCATAGTTAGTTTTATAATTTCACTAACCTAACATCTAAGATTTTTAGTTGACAGGATACTCTATAAAATTATTTGTAGTGTCGGAGCGAGGAGTTTTTCACGATTAAAAAACAATTATCTTCCCAAGAGTAAATGTTCGCTGGTTCAGGTGATAAATAAAAAAAGCAGAGGACCTGAAAATAATATTAAAGAAATTATAAAAAATCCTTCCAAATACTAAACAATTTAATAAAATTAAATATATAAACAAATGAAATTTAAAAAAATGAATTGTTCTGTTTCTACAAAAAAAAAAAATAATAATAAAGAAATAAAAGAATGAATTGCAAAGTAAAAAAAAAAAAATTGGATATATTTACAAAACTAAAAGAATTTGCTTTACACAAGAAAAAAGTTAATTTTCCACTACTTGAGTTGGCGATAAAACAAAAATAAAGAAGCTAGATGAACAGAAGAAAAAAAATACTTACTTGTAGATGGCCTAGGGTCGATATGTGCATATCGATGACACTTTTCGATTCTAATCTCATTCGAGATGGACGTCTTGAAGCCGAGGTCTAGTCGGTAAAAATAAGAGGATGGGTGATGGTCCCTTGAAAGGCAGACCCCCAAAAAAAGTTATGCAGTCGTAGATGAGAGCGGGACAAAAGTTTGATCGCTCCAATCTTTGCCAGTACTGACTGCAGACTGCCCTTATCAGTCTGTATCTACTTTAGCTCATACTGTTGTTTTATACCTGCGCTGTAGCGATGTATTTATATACCCACCACAACTAACTTCCTTATTTTCTCTTATTTACGTAGTAAATTCTTAAATATAAGTAACTTGTAGTTAAAAAAAATAAAAAATTAACTTACAATTAACGAAAAAAAAAACCAATTAAAGTAAATAAAAAAGAAACTGGACTTTTGGGCTTGACCACGTAGTAAAATCAATATTGATTTTATAACAATTTAGTGTTCAATAATGCAGGATGTAAATTTTATTAAACTGGTATATTTTTTTATATTTATGTCTTCCCCCATTCTACAGACGTGTCCATACCATCGGTGCAGTCGGTGTTCAATCACTGATTTTACTTAGGGGATCTAAAGTTCTTCTCTTATTCTTTCATTCCTTATCTTATATCTCCTAGTTTTGCCAAATATTTTTCACAAAAATTGCATTTTAGCCATAATCCTGCTCATGTGCTTGTCTTGGGTCACTCAACTTTCACTGCCATATAATAGTATTGTAATATATATTGCTTTAAGGATATGGAGCTTGATATCCTTACCTACTTCCCTCTTTCCCACAATAGTATTGTGCAATAAATATTTTATCGAAAACTGCTAAAATTGGAATTAATCGAATTGTCAACTGAAAAGCTCATTTGGAAAATTAGTACCGGAAAGTATTGCCTCAATGACTAATATTGAAATATCGGTTCTGAAACTAGAAAAAAATAATTTCAACTCTAACTAGGGGAAGGGAACATTATGATACGCGCACCGTACCAGATTTTTTCGTGTATCAATTGAGAATGAAATGTCAACAATAACTCTTTGATAGCAGTTTCCAATGATTTTACCAGTAAGATCACATGGCATTTTTTTATATCTGTCAGAGCATTCTCATAATCGTTTATTTAATATTTATTCCTTGATTTTATATCTAACTCACTAGTCGAGGTCTGATGTTTCATTTACTTTTTAAATAAGTCGTAACTAGTATTGCCCGCTCTTATTTTCCAGCACAACCTTTTGATAATGTGAATGAATTGCATTGGATAACGAACGGCTTGTCCCACTATGCTCTGCTCGCATGCACTTGTGGCCGAAGTAAAAAATTAACTGATTTTGAAACACGATTTTAGAAGTAATATCGAAATATATATTTCATAATTATATAGTTTTTTAATAACACTTCGCAAACAAAATAGCGCTTTGACCAACTGGTCTATGGTCATTGGAAGCCTCCTTCTAGCCGGTTTTCACACTTGTAAAACTTCTAATCATATTTTCGACAAGAATTATAAATGTTTTTAAAATGAAGTTTTTATTGTAAGCAGATGTTGATAGTTGGACAGAGTTTGATGTAATGAAAAAAATGTATGTAATTCTTCTACAGATGAATTCAGCCGCATACATTATAATTACATCTAAAATGTGAATTTTCAAGATAATGATTTTTTAATATTCAGATTTTTAAAGTTTGGAAGTAATCACTAAAACTCGAATAGAGGAAGGGGACAGGAGATATTGAGCGACTCTGAGTTGACAACTCAGCAGAAGAATTAATTGAATCAAAGCAGCGAACTGGTAGCTGACTCATCAAATCAATAATTTAATTTTTGCGAACTAAACAATTTTTGATTTCATTATTAACGATTCAGACACTCTCTGATTGAAATTAAAATTGAATTAAATGATGATAATATTCCACTGGGTTACATGTTTGTAATTCAATATTTAAAAAATATTTCAATAAAATTACAACTTACTTATTTCAACATGATGATGTATTTTTTCCCAAATATCTTTTTTTAGCTGTAAAGTAAGTAATATGATATGCGTTTACATTTTTTTTAATATCTCAATAAACTAATATTCAAAAATTAAAATTACGAGAAAATGAAACATTTAGCAGAACTTCCGGTGCAAGTGATTGCAACAATATAAAGAATTCGACAAAATAAAAAAAATCTTGAAACAATTATTATTAATAACAGGGATGTAGGACACTCATGATTATCAAGATCTCAAAATCATAGGAAATAAACAAGATGAGGCATTACCTGTGCTAAAAGTAATAGAATACAAAAAATAAATAATTCACAACCAACTAAAGCACAAATTGGATCGAGATAACAAAACCTATTTCGAATAGGTTGATGATTATGACATTGAGCACCATTAGGCTGACCAAATTAGAGATAGCTTAATGTCCCTAATTTATTTGATACTCCAAAATGGGTAATAGCACATTCAAGAGTCGGTAGTAATGAATGTACCAATTTTCATATCGATCAAGTGGTCGAAAGCGATTCATCACTTTCTTTAAACCCTTCAATTCACCAAGTTTACACCAACTACAGCTATAAGTTTACAGACATGAACAAAATTTTGATCATGGACCAACACATATAACGACACAACATGGTGACAATATTTTATTCATGGCTCGAAAAAAAATCTAGTTTAAAAGCTATTTTGGATATCTTTTATTTGGGGCTTAATTACCTATTTTTTTTTAATTTACCATTTCTTTTTGTTAGTACTGATAAACAATGGATAAATACAAAGTATGAAAGGATTTGATAATTAATGGAGAAAATAAATGTTTTCAAGTTCCCACGGTTGTTATGACAATAGTCAGATTTTACTTTTGCTTATCTACAAAATATATTACGAGACATATTATTATCGTAATAATATGTTTAATAAATAATAATTCCATCTCAAAGTTGGGAGGTAAGCGAAAGTTGTGTGAAGCGCTTTTCCCACCATCATTTATTTAAAAGAAAATAAATGGTCCTGTATGTATGGATTAAGACATTTAAAAGATTATATGTAATAGTAACTTATTATACACCAAGAAAAAATTTATAGTTTTCATTAATATAAATCACTTTTTAAAATAAAATTTAATGAATTAACTTAAAAATTATCAAGACGATTAGGCGTTTTATGAATATAAAAACAATTTTTTGCAGTATGTAAAAAATATTTAATATAAACCCTATGCTGAAAAACAAAAAGAGGGGTTAATATCAAAATTAAATTAACAGAGATAAACGTTTATTCAGCATTTTTCGTGAGAGAGAGATAAGGGACTATAAGTTTATTTCTCGTGAAAGCTGAAATTAAAAACTATATTTCCTTTGAAATCAAAATATTTCTTGTTTACTAATTGAAAATTGCTCTTTTGACTGTACTGATTCAAATTAAATCAAAAGGTTTTACTAATTATACAATTTTTATCTAAGGTTTTTAATTCATGTAATGACCAACAGGAATAGAATTAACATAATATTGTGAGCAACTGTAAATAAAATATAGAATAAATATCGAAACTCCCTATGAAGGTATAGTGTTGTCAATACAATAAAACCGAACTGAGTCTGTCTTATTTTTAATGACCCCTGTCACGGTCATTTTTGGCATGCGAGGGATGAGAGGGGGGATATCTACAGGTAATCAACCTATTATGACGGGCGGTCAAGTTCTCATTTTGTGGGACGGATACGAAATAAAAGTCAACTCCCCCTCGTCAAATTCAAACAAGCGCCTGTTCCAAGATTTAACTTCCCTAGTTATAGTATTATATAGCCGATATTTATCCTTGTTTATTAATACGAACACATAAATATATAGTTTAAATGTTCAAATGTTTAAAGAATAGGTATTCATGGCTGGTAAGTCTAGGTTTTGTTAGGTATTCTTTTGAGTCCTTTTGGCCCTATCTTTTATTAGCTTGGGAGCTAGTTCCTGAATTAAGTGATACTTTTCTTTGTTCCTGTCACATACAAATGATATTCCCAATACAAAGAAAAATCTTTTAAAGAAGACTCGCAGCCTGTTTCAGATTTATTGAACTTTTACAATCCCTGTTGGAGATGGCTCAGTCAAAGTCTAATGTAAAATTTCAATTTATTCCTATTTCCTAGAGCAGTGTAGAACTCCTATATAGCGTGGTACATGGCTCTATCAACCACTCAAGTAGTCTTATCTCTCAGCTCCCTTCTCCTTCTGCCTTAGCTATCCCCACTCCTTAGGTTTAAGCATAAATAGCGTATATATGGATTATAGATATGGACAGTATGATCTAAGCTTCAGAGATGTATAGCAGTTGAATAAAGTTGTCGGAATATAATCTATGAGACAAGTTTGTATATAGTTTTGTAAATAAATATGTTTTATTTATTTTTTTTATCTTTTTATATAAAGTAACCAGAGTCTATCACCATCCACACTGCCCCGTAATTCTATATCTATCTGGCGCACCTGTACGTATCTCACTGACCCTTATTTACCACAGTATCTCAAAAACGACATCTATATGGTTGGGATTGGAAGTAGTTCCCCTTGTACTATAGATGTACAATAGGTTGGGTTTTAAAAAATTGGACTGCAAGCGTTTTATAAAACATTATTCCTTAAAAAAATGTATATATATTTTCAAATACTACACATCTCTTGAAAGACATTGGCCACTAACCAGGACCGGGCTTTCAATGTTTTACATCCCACAAATATGGATGTTATTTAGTATCTTTAATGTTTCTTACACTCCCGGAGAAGACGAGTAATAATTAATAAATCTGACTTATGTAGCAATGAGATAACTCTAATCCTAATTAGGCCTAAGCGTTTGTATATTTCTACTAACCATTAAGTAATCCATTACCACGAAAAAAAAAGAAGTAACTTGTGTAAGATTTTCAACATAAATCTAATAATTAAATGACCGAAAAAGTTAAACGCTTCATTAACTACTAGGTTGTTTCAGATGTTCTTAAAGAAAATAAAGCTTAGACGAAACCACAGGGAGGGAATCAGGGAAGAGACACTGTAATAGAATCCATGAGAGGACAAACAAGAATCAATTCCAATGGGAAAGTAATAAATAGACAACTTTTACATGTTGACTATTAATTTAAATTAAATTGTAAAGCCAAGATGAATTTTTCTTTCAATGATTTTATATTATGCTCCAAAACCTAAACTTCCGTTATAATAATTTATGAGAGGATCAGTTTGCAGGAAAGCCACTATTAATATTCCATTCCTGCTATTGTATATTAAATTTAAGTATGAAAGGATTTAATAATTAATTAATAGAGAAAATAAATGCTTTGAGTTTCCATGGTTATTATGACAATAGTCAGATTTTACTTTTACTTATCTACGAAATATATTACGAAACATATTATCATCCTAATAATATGTTTAATAAATAATAATTCTATCTCAAAGTTGGGAGGTAAGCATTATAATAAGGTAATTATTTATGTACTTTTATATATATATATATATATTATATTTAAACGTTAGAGTATTCCCATAAACATGGAATGAATCATGAACTCGATCCAACTAGCATTCTCATTCTAGTAATTTCTGAATAGAAATATCATTTAACTCAACATCTTGTTCAAATCAGATTGTATTTTCCTCAATCAACAAATAAGTAGATGCACTGGTAAACGTGAATTATATTATTACTGTAGAACTATAGTTAAAAAATGTACGCCAAATGAAGATTTAGATTAGAATATTTTCCCACCATATACCACCATTATCTGCTATTTATTGCATTATCTGGGCTTATATGATACAACTTTCGTTTACTTCTCTATTTGGAATTAAAAGTAATTTTCAGTCTACTCATAATAATTTTCTAAATGAGGCTTTGTTGCCTTTCAAATGAATGACAGAATTTCAATATTATGTCTCGCATTAATAATAATTATTGCATTGCACCTGCAATTACCTATACAAGGAATATATTGTTAGATAAAGTATTTCGATCATGAAATATTTCTAATTCGAGTTTTTGACAAAAATACACGTTTCGAGGTCTTCTAACCAAATCTCGCATAATGGTATTTGTTTGTGTGTTAAGCCTACCTCAAAAACGTAAACTCCTAGGAAATTGAAATCTCATTTTTATAGCAGGTATATGCCTGGGATGTAACAGAAACTTTTTCGATGAAATTGACTCAACAAAAGTGCTAATTGATTTTTTTTTTTCTATTTTCTCTAAAACGGCACAAACCATTTTGATTAATCACCGCATGACATTATACAATTAAATAGTCTTTAATAGAAATAGATCTTATTTTTATTGAAAGACAGGGCTTAAATGGCGATTTTAAAAAAATTCTTCTTCTAAAGTACCTTTACCTTTGGTCATTTAAAAAAAAATCAGTTCTCATTGTTAGAAATAAAAACACATGGAAAAATATAAAATATTGAAACAATTAAAGGAGGAAAAATATTAAAATGCGATTTGAACAGAAAAAACCGAGTTCACATGATCCTTCCCGATTTCAATAAGGCCCTACTGGGGCCGAATGGCCAAAAATATCTCGAGAATGGATTAACATAGAAACTTGGGGTTGGTCTCATTCGACTTAGAACAAAAAAAAAATCAAGTTCAACTACTTTTTTTTGTGTGTTTTTCCTTTATTAGGTTTAAATGTATATATTCTTACATTCTTTTATTGTATTTAATGTGTATTCTTTTCATTTTATTTTCCTTGAATAGATTTATGTAATATGTAGTAAGTTTACGAGGAATGTTCGTAAACTGGTGGGGGGGAGTTACAGTCAGTTGTACAACTCATATCAGCTGATCGACTAGATCAGCTGACTCAAATGGATATAGGCGAACTGGTCTCAATAAAAGTCAGTGTTTGAGTAGCAACCGAGTTGGTCATTTATCTTTCCCTTTGCTCTTTTTAAGTCTTTGTTTTACCAAACGTTTAACTTATATATATATATATATATA
>NW_027106125.1:0-1143 GCF_000696795.3 Halyomorpha halys | reverse complement strand
GGGGGGGGGGGGTGGAATAAATGGAGGAATAGGTGTTGTTTAAAGGAATGGATGAGGATTTGCTAAAGAAGGCGGTTCTATAGGAAGGCATATATAAATCAATCGGTTGGAATCTTGTGTTTAATGAGTGGATGGGTGAACGAAGAGTGAGGAGATCTAGGATATAGATAGGTTTTTGATTTTAAGAACTTGGAATAGGAAAACAACAAGGAGGAATTTCCTTCGGGAGGTTGGATAGAGCCTCTTCAACTCGGTATACCAGCGGGAGACTTGGGAGCGCCTTGTGTTTATTTATAAAATGCAAAGCGAATATTGACTCAATTTAAATAATTAAGAACACATAGGCAATGGATGAAATACTCATCTGTCGAAGCCTGGGTGCAGTTTTAACTAAGACACGTACATAACAAAATTTAAAAATATATATACTTTAAAAACAATGGCTTTAGCAAGAAAATAATTTAAAAGAATAATATGGCATTTATGTAAAAAAAGAATAACACCAATCTACCAACTGAGATATTTCCATTGTAGCCCATTGTATATAGTTAGTTAATAAGAGCTTCCCTTTTTTTTTTTAATAAACTGAGTAATTGTTCTGGAGAGCAGGTCAGCTGTCCAAGATATTTCATTCCAATTTCACTGTACTTGTGACAGGTTCCCATGAAGTAATTTGTTTCTCCATTTTCTTCGGAGTTACATAGAGGGTAGTTATCAATACTATCATGCATCCATGGTTTACACTTGAATTGAGTAATCCCGCTCTATGTTGGAAAATCGACCGCATTGATAAAAATATTATATTAAATTAATACAAACGTCATATTTAAATGATATTAAATATGACGTTAATATTAATTTAATAACATATAAAACGTAAGAAATAAGCAATTTAAGAATCAACCGGTAACTGTATTTAAATTAATATAAATATATTGTGTTGCCACAAATACTATATAGAGAGAAGAAAACTTTATTAGAAATGTGCTGTCCAACTTCAGTGGGTTACCTCATACATACTTATAACTATTAAACAACAATTATTTTTTACCTTATTAATATAGTCAAAGCATAACACAGTATAAATAATCACATTATAAATATTCTAAAATTATATATTTTTTAAAAAAAAATTTTCTTAGA
>NW_027106124.1:2582-3325 GCF_000696795.3 Halyomorpha halys | reverse complement strand
CTTGTATCTCCAAGGATTTAAAACCTGTTAGAACTATTCTTGCTAAGTTCTTAGTTTGATTTTCTTTTTTAGTGTTTTCTTTTAGTTTATTAATTATTTTATATTGTGCACTATATAATAAGATACTATTATGTACACATTTATTTAAAATAATATAAATACACACATCTATATGCAATATGGAAAATATTCAATTCGTAAATTTTGAAAATTATGTAAGTAAATGCCTTTTAAGGGTTTGAATTTGTGATTTTCTCACATGAAGTAGAAAAATCATTTTTGTGAGAATATAGAAGATACGATCTATAATATACATTTATAATTATATTGTATGTACAATTTATACTTGACTTTCGAAATATTAGCTTAAAACGGGAAGGAGAGGCTTTGAGATTTGAGCAATATTTAAAAAGCCCCTGAAATCGAAAAACGGCATCAAACCCGCCACTCCCGCCCTCCATGGTAGCCTTACTTATCTGACTTTTAGAACAGACAATTTCAGCGAATAGGTTGGTCGATGAACGACATGTCACAATCTCACAAGAGCAGGATTTTAACGTTAAAAAAAGGCCATTGATTGCATGTGGACGCTTATAATTTGGAAATTTAAAAAAAAAAAAATGAATCTTTTGTCAAATGTTTTACCATTAGAGTACAGTAGAAGCAATATGTTAAAAAATACATACTTTATTTAAAGCTGATTCATTGTTCTCTTCAAAAATTATAAATAAATCAATCATCTG
>NW_027106124.1:0-936 GCF_000696795.3 Halyomorpha halys | reverse complement strand
ATTAAATCGCGAAAAATGTATAGGTAAAAGTGTTTTATTTATTTTTTCAGTATATACAAAAATTAGGAACAGGCCCCACTCTGGCTTAATCCGTCGCTGATTGTACACATAAATAGGCATACATTGGTTGTTCAGATATGACGAATTCTTCACTATAAGTCGCGAAATTTTCAATTAAACTATTAAAAATTCATACATTTGTTTTTTTTATGATATTTTTTAAGGATTTTACAGGTTGGTTTTCAGTTTATATAGATCAAATTTTCTTTCCTACTTTTCTGACGCAAACGTAAACGTATTTTCCATGGCACATCTATATTTCGAAAACTCATTGAATTGTATAATATATATATACAGTATCAGTTACATCAGATTCTATCTACTACTTCCGCTTAACGGTGCGCAAAAGTATTTACTTAGCACGCGCGTTTCAAACACGGCTCCTCTCATCGATTTTATCCCAAACCTGTAAATCATTTTTCTAAAAAAAAAAAAAAAAATGTAAATTTTTATATACTATATATCAAACCCTATATACCTTGTGGGGCTTAGAAGAAAAAAATAGTTATAAATATTATTCATAAACCTTGAAAAATGTGAAATTATTTACTCATTTGATTAGTTATTCATTTGCATTGATGTAATACATTTTTTATGCTGTTACAAATTGTGATATTGGTTACAGTCAAGACTGGTTATAATGTAAAAACTTTGTCGGCCCTCTTGAAGTTCTTTATTACCGTTATTCGTTATTCATACCATTCCTTTTTTTTACACTTATTTTATGATCTGTTATGTTTTAAGAGCAACGTCTAGTTTTGCAAAAGTCGATCCTCCGTATAGCATTAACACCTTGCAATTACGAAGGCTACAAAATTGATAGCGCTGGGGTAGTGAGTAGACACATCCCGGACGACAGTCGACCCCGCTGTGCGG
>NW_027106123.1:0-4710 GCF_000696795.3 Halyomorpha halys | reverse complement strand
ATTAAGAATTAATGGGTTAGGATGGTTAAGGAGTTTGAAATGAAAAGACGTATATCTGTTTTGGGTCAAATCTGCAACGAACGGGATGTTAAGGTCTTTTTGAATGAGTTTATTTGTGACATAATAAGGAGCATCAAGGATTTTATGTAGGATTTTGGATTGTAACGATTGGATGCGGGAAGAATTTGCTGGTTTTGTGGAGCCCCAGAGCTCTATTCCATATGTCCAAATTGGTCTGATTATTGTAGTGTATACTAATTTTTTGTAGTGAATGGGAAGTTAGATAGATCTTAATATATAGTTCATATACAGGTTAGTGGAAGTAAAAATGTCAATATAATCCAAAATTAGTACTGCAAGGGTAGTGCAGGGATATAACTGGTACATCGTTGTATGAGGCCGTTGTAGGCGAGTGTACTAAGGCATCACCTAATGATTCTCCAAAACTGTAGCGTTGCCAGTTCTATTCTGACCTAGGCGGGTTGACTTTTATTTCATTACGGCCCCTCAGGATAAAAGGATAACAGGATAATAGGACCTTCCCACTGGTGAGAATAGGGTGGCAATCTGTAGGATAACCCCCTCTCCAAATATCTGAAATCCCTCTAGAGTAAGTAAGAAAAAAAAATTGAAAATGTACATCATTGGCAATATGGGCAGGCAGGGTACGATTGGATTTGGACGACTTTCAGATAGGTGCATCTGAGACGCCTCGCACGTGAACTTTTTGTTTGCATGTATTCTCTGAACACCAGTAACAGACAATAAGCTGCTTCCACAGACACCTATCTCAATACAAAGTATGAGTAAATATAACTTGGATGTTGAGGTATACCTTCATAGTAACCTTCCCGAGCATTACCCAGAACAACTAGTGATTATAAAAAAGATTCTACGATAAGTTGGTTCCTTAAAATCACTAACTAAAATTAGGAACTCAGGAATTACTAATTGTTTTGTTATGAAGTCATGGATGAAGTCATAAATTAAATATTGACAAATGGTTCGATGTTTTCAGGTTTTACGACAGGCCCCCTTGCTCAACAGCCTCAAATTGTTGTCCCGCACTGACATCAACGAATTGCTGAACGAGGTGGCAGTCTGGAACACAAAGCTCGAGAGATTGAAGGTGTACGCCAGCAAAGATGCTAGGTACACTGAGGTCGAAGGCCCGGTGCTTATAGCGTGTGTTCACTCGCTCAGGAACCTCAAGTCAGTACTCAACTACATTTAACAATAATTAACATAAGCAAATCAAACAATAACAATCATTTGCAGGGACCTGACGCTGAAGAGGGTGACCTTCGACAACCCGGACCATGTATTCAAGGAGCTGGGGCCAGCAACTTGTAAACTGCAGGCTCTCAACCTCAACCACAGCATCCAGCTGGACACCGATGGCCTCTTCAACCTGGTCCGTGGGTTGCCCAAGTTGAAGGAGCTTCGCATCTATTGCATCTCTTTCAATAGGATTGGGTCAGTTTATGGGTCTTATTTAAAATCCTTAAGATATAAGATATAAAGCTAGAATGCACTATATAGTATTATATTTAGTTATTGTTCCTATGCAAAGCTATTCATAGCATTGATCAACACCTTGATATCTTTTAGCATTGACAATGTTTCTACAAAGGACCAAAAATATTACCAATTGTTATTTACTCCAGACTGTTATCAACATGAAACCATGCTATAATTTAGCTTCCATCGCACCCTCAATGCAATTCTATATCATCAATTTCTAGTCCCATAGCATCAATAAACAATCTATCTTTTGAAGAAATGGAAATAGAAAATTTGAAATTTAGTTAGGTTAAAACTCAATTTACCTTGCTATCTTAATTGTTACTTATAGTTTCTAAAAGAAAAGAATGTAGCTATAAGATTTCGATATATAATGGAACATTTTTCATTTTCATTTTTAGGTAAAATGTTGCGATGTATTAAAATGTATTGTAAAATGTTTTGTGATCCTGAACCTTATCATCTCCTTTTATAACCGTTGTTCAAGAAACACTACTTCCTTGTAAATTATTAAACCCCTAACACTTTATGGGCTGCAGCAATTTGTTTTTTAATTTTATTTACTAGCATGAGATAGAACAAGTAAAAATATTATCTATCGAAATAAAATGAATAAATTATAGCTGTGCATACAATTTACCAAAATATAATAAATAAATAACTTATAAATTAAAACATTTTCGAGTTTTTACATAATTTTCCCGACAGTATATTTGGGAGTTGCTAAAGCTATTAGGTTAAGTGATCTAAATGCGGTTGAACATTTTGAAATTCCAACTTATACTGATTTAACTGCTCTTCCTAGATAGTTAATTAATTAATTAATTTACTCAACATTTTAAAATGTTATGAACAAATGCTATTGTAGTTCATTAATCTACTGAACATTAAAAAAATTTAATTATTTCAAAATGTTTAACAACTTGTAACACTTAATTATTTCGACCATTCTGTGTTTTATTTTCCCGGAGCTTCCAAGATAGTTCATGTAACTGAAGCAAAATAAATAGAAAATACTACAATTTAATATTTCAAACTGTATCTAATAATAGTGTAATTGATTATTTAATTTTTTTGTTTTGAACGATATGATCTTTTGACCACAAATTTAGGTCTGGTAAGATCCATTGTGAGGAACTTTTTATTAACAAACTCAGGCAAAAAGACGAAATAGAGGCTGATTCAGTTATTTAGGGCAGAGAACCTTGTGGCATTGTAGAATACTATCATAGTTTCATAATACAGATGATTACATAAGAATGACAGTGTTAGATACTGGTCTGTTTCACCTTGGCTCAGGTCAGTGACCCCCTACACAGACCCTCCGGTGGAAGACTTGATCAGGAAGATGAACAGCCTCCAGGTCCTCAAGCTCAACATGCTGGGTATCACTGGAGCCATCTTCCAGGCACTCTCGATGCTGCCCAACTTGAAGGTCCTCCATCTCTACAGGATGGTGATGGTTCAAGACGAATCCATGTCTCTCATGGCCAGGTGAGGCATATCATTTATTATTTTCTCTTAACAATTTGTGGAATGTATCTGTGCAAGTAGTGAAAAGCTAGCTTAGTCGAATTGTCTATAGATTGAGTTAACTTCAGGACGCCTTAAGTTGTGTAATTGCTGAAGTTTTACTACATGGAAATCGACCTCTTTTTTTTTATCTTTATTGAAATTTATAAGTTTACATAATTATACATTTAGTAAATTTGATGTAAGTTATTATGGAGTGATGCAAGCGTGTAGAGAAACTACCCATTCGTAGCACTCTAATGACGTTTTTACATTAACAGGTCACGTGGCCATCTTCTTCTCTTCTCTCTTTCAGGCGCCATGGAGGATTGTTAGGAATGGAAGAGGAAGCAAGGTTAGAAACTAGTGGGTTTGGGTGGTTAGGGAGTTTGTAATAGAAGGCTGTGATATCTGGTTCTGGCTAGATTGGTTTCATATGAAACATTAAGGTCTTTATGTATGATTTTATTTGTGACAAAGTAAGGAGCATTGAAGATTTTAGGAAGGATTTAAGATTGCAATGATTGGATACGAGAGAAATTCGAAGGTTTAGTGGATGTCCAGAACCCAACTCCATATGTCCAGATAGGCCTTATTACAACCATGTAGATCAGTCTTATTTAATGAAGTGAATGTTTAGACCGTTTGTCTTGTAATAGTAGAAATCGATGTGCAGTTTCCAGTCTTTTCAGTCATGTGTGAGGAGGATTCCAGGTTAGTCGTTTGACAAGAAGTAGTCCAAGGTTCGACAGGCAATGTCAACATTATTAAAGGATACCGTAGGGCAGTCACGACGAGGGGTAAAGGTGATTTGATAGAATTTTTTATTTGATTCCTCCAATTACGACACTATTCTTCGAGGGCTGTGATATGGGTCAACTAGACTTAAATAATTATACACAACTTAAGACGTCCCGAAGAGGATTTAAACACAGTTTACTCTTTTTTCTTTACACTTTTTTTGTGAGGTCTTTTGAGCCCAAATATCCTAGTCTCGTAAAATGGTGTGTGTCTTATACACACATAACAGCTTAGTCAGTTCAAAAACCAACAGGATATATGCCTGGAATGTAACAACAAATTGCTCAATAAAATCAACCGACCGGAAGTACCATTTTATAGAATAGAATAGATTTTAAATTTTCTCGACAATGGCCCTGACATTTTTGACTAAACTCGTCAAACATGTCAATGTACAATTGAATGGTTTTTGATATCGGCTTGGTTTCATTCTCGTAGAAATAGTCTGACAGGGATTAAATGACGAATTTTGTAAAATTACTATAAATATTGTTTATTTAAAAAACATTTAACATTGTTGAAATATTTTATGAATAACCAAAGGAAAAATAGAGATATCCAATTCTTTCGGGAAAAGCAGAGAACGGGATCATGGAGCGATGAGATTACAGCTTCATTACCTTTTGCTAAACATGAAAAAAATTCACTATCGTATTCTTGACATAAACAACTTCAGTATCGTATTCTTGACAAGAACAAATTCACTATCGTATTCTTGACATGAACAACTTCACTATCGTATTCTTGACAAGAACAAATTCACTATCGTATTCTTGACAAGAACAAATTCACTATCGTATTCTTGACATGAACAACTTCACTATCGTATTCTTGACAAGAACAAATTCACTATCGTATTCTTGACATGAACAA
>NW_027106122.1:2274-2949 GCF_000696795.3 Halyomorpha halys | reverse complement strand
TAGAGGGATAGAACACCACTTGGTGTTTTATCCTTCTGAAGCATGTGAATTACTAATGGACATAGTGTTGTATCCCTCCGAGGTACAGATATATACAAACAAAAGAATAGACAAGACGAACATAATCAAACTATCTGTATATATGTATACCTCTTCCAGCAACAACTTACTTAAAGATTTTTTCACCATTGAAATACCTAGAGAATAGGAAAATATAGGTAGTTAAGGTGAGGTTGGAATTCATCAAATTGCGACAGCAGAACAAAAAGTGGCCTGAACAGAGATCTATAAGTCAATAAGTGAGATGTTACAGACTCGTACAAACTGCTTTTATTTTTTAAATGATTTATTAGGTTATAAAATATTCCGTTCGCAAATAACTTTCTAATGAAATAATTTTAAATTTTCGATTGTTTGAAATTTAAAATCATGTTATTTTCCGGGTGTATTCTCGATGAAAGGAAGGAGTAAACTGCATCGACAAGCAATGGCGAATTGTAAAAATTTACGGCCTAGCACTTGTCCTTTGAACTTTAGACAGGAAAAAGTTAAACGAAATTAATTACTATTAACACAAAGTGATTACGATTGCTGTTATAGGTGGGTTTTAGGACATGAAAGACTGAATATAGATGAAATTTTGTGGTGAAGAAAAAAAGAAAATTAAATGTAAAC
>NW_027106122.1:0-1084 GCF_000696795.3 Halyomorpha halys | reverse complement strand
TTATAGCTTTATACATAAAAGGAAATAAGAAGTTGTGAATACACAAAAGTTTTATTTTAATAATCAAAGACAATATCAGTGAACAATGATCCTAACATTGTATCCCAAACCCACCAATCCCGCATCACCACCCTTGAAGAATGGTGCCAAAATTGGAGGATTAAAATAAATTTCAATAAATCCCACAAAATCAAATTTACCCTTCGTTGTAGTTGTAAATCTTTAATAATATCCCACTTATTCCTGTCGAACTGATCTGTTACTTAGGACATCTGGACAAACGACTGACATGGAATCCTTATACGACTGAAAGATAAGACTGAAAAAAAACAGGAGACTGCTCGTCGATTCCAACAATTACAACATTTACTAGACAAACGGCCAATCGATTACAAAAGACTGATCTACATGACTATTATAAGGCCTATCTGGACATACGGAGTTGAGCTTTGGGGCTCCACTAAACCATCCAATTCCTCCCGAATCTTACAGTCCAAAATCCTTCGTAAAATCCTTAATGCACCTTACTTTGTCTGGAATGGAGTCATCCATATAGACCCAAATCCACTTATTTCTAACCTGGCTTCTCCTCCATTGCCTAATAATCTTCCTAAACGTCTGAAAAGAAGATGCCTTCGAGATCTTCTCCTCTAGCTATGTTATTGAAGTCCAATCTAGTAAATTGGTAGATTCTCAACATATTTGTATCATGTCACTATGTCATCTACAGAAAATTTACTTGTATATATTTTTATACAGTTGTAAATAACAATAAATAAATTATTAAAAAAATAATCAAAGATAATAAAAAAAATTAAAGTTATGCTCTCTTATTTATTTTAAAACCGTAATCCCGTATGTAGAAATAAATTGGAACGACATAAAGCCGTATTAAGACCCTTCTTAACTTATGCCTGCCTTTGTGGAGCTAGTTCAACTTACCTAAAAAAAAATATATATATAAAAAAAAGTATTTCAAAACAAAAGCCTCAGAATTGTTAATTACTACCCATATCACACTATAATATCTACAATGCACTCTGAATTACCAAACAAGATTACATGTATAAACTGACATAATTTC
>NW_027106121.1:59542-60426 GCF_000696795.3 Halyomorpha halys | reverse complement strand
TGAAAAAGTGATAGTAAACATTATATAATTCAAAAAGGGGGTGAGTAGTAAAACTAATAGTTGTTACGGTTGCCATGATGAAATAAAAACACTGGCCATATCTGCGTAAACAAGAGGTGTGATGGTTGTCATGTGGGAAAAAAACATGAGCGATATGTTTAGACGAGTGGGCTTCAATATGAAGTGGTGATAATTTATCAGGTGACCGTTTGTCTAGTAAGTGCTTTAATAGTCGGAATCTGCCTGCAGTTTCCTGTCTTTTCAGTCTTGTATGAGGATTCCAGGTTAGAGGATTACACATTATTAAAGTATACTGTAGGGCAGTCGGCAGGTTTACGACGAAGAGTAAATGTGATTTGTTGGGATTTATTTTTGTCCTCCAATTTCGACACCATTCTTCGAGGATTGTGATATGGGACTGGAGAGTTTGGGATGCAATCAAAGGGTTATTACTAACTGTGAGCACACATCTAGATCCTTAAATCCTACATTCTAACCCTTTTCCATCTTTTTTAAAACCTACTGCTAGTAGGTTGTGTAGGTTGTGTAGTCAGTATAGTAGGTTGTGTAGTCAAAGGTTGTGAGTTCGAGTGGGGGCCCTATTCAGGATTTTTCGAGCATATAATTATACAATACTCACTCACAGCCACTACCCGGGCGTTTGTGAGGCACGTTAGCCAATGGGTGGCACAAAAGTAGGCGTGGGAGTGATGAAACGACCCTATGAAAACCATGTAATGAAGCGCGCGATGTACTTATAATGGAGGCCTTGGAACCCCACAGTCTGTCGCAACAATAATAATAATGATACAGCTAGTTCCTGTAGGATTTCTTACCCCCTTCACGGCCGTTTTTCGGTTCCGTACGGAGTAGCGCTTCATTCC
>NW_027106121.1:55407-57372 GCF_000696795.3 Halyomorpha halys | reverse complement strand
TCGTTTTAATTTATAACAAAACAATTCTCAATAATAGAACGAAAAATGATTTTATAAGTTCACGAATTTTATTGTAGTGTTCTTAATATTTTAGAAATATTATATAGAAATATTTTTCATAGAAATGATGTAAGTATCGAAATCTATACTGGTTGAAAATACGCTACAAGTAAGTAAAAAATATTTAGAGGAGGAAAGCGTGTGATTGGGTGACGACAAATGGTTTTGGAAAATGTTAGAAATATATATATGTACGAGGATGACGAAGTACCGGAAGATGCCAAAGTGTCATGAGTATTTAACAACAGTTAAAAAGAAGAAACGTATGGAAGAGTGTGACAACAAATGTGTTAGAAAAAGTTTAAGAAGTTAAATAATACGTTACAAAGTGGACGGAAAAATAAAATAAATTATAAAAATTACTTTTTTAATAAATTAACTATTTGCGAATATTTTAATGATAATTTGTGCTTGTCAGTTTTTAAATTGACGGAAGAAGGTTCTCATTGGATATAGAGGCTTTCAGGGATGAGCCTTTTGTCATGGTTACGAACTGTAGCAAGTATAGACGTTTTGTCAAAATCAAAGGAATGATTTAAAGAAAGAGAATGTTCTGAAAGTTTTGAGGCAGAATAATTATGTAAGGAAACCGATCATTTATGTTGTTTGATACGGTCTTTAATTGGTTTTTAATTTCGCCTATGTAAGCCTTCTGTCTTCGTAGGTGGTTTCCAAGTATTTTGGAATAGTTTTTTGTTTGGTTTATATATATATAAGTTTGCATTTAAATGTAAAAAATTTATTTTAAGCTTGTCAGTATTCCTAATATAACTAAAAAAATAAATAAACGCTGGCTCGGATAAAACATTTATTCGTAAATTAAACTGAATACATAAATTATACATAAATTAAATTGGAAACAAAGAAACCTTCTAATTACAAAAAAAATACTCCCTATGAAAACAAATTAAAAAAAAATGGCTAATTACAACTGATGAACTCCGATGGGTCGGAGTCCTGTACTTCGTGCCGAAAAGGTCGGAGACGAAATTCTGTTCTTGACGTAGGTGGGCCCACTCAGCGAACAGCTCCGATGATCTCATCCAGAAAGGTCTGGCGAATAGTACATAGGCTACTCGACTGGGCGAGTGCACATTGGCGACGATGTCGACGGGGCGACTGATCTATGGCCACTGAGCTTGTAGTATTGTTGTGGCTAATAATCCTACTGGCTGGCACTTCACGACCACACAGACGCACACTTCTTCATTTATTTTAAAAAACAAAAACATACTTGTCATGTGTTAAATTTATTAACAGCTGATTAAAAGAAAACAAAAAAAAAGATTTACATTTTAATTAATATACATATACATATATATGGCGTTAACAACAGTATATTCTATTATTCCTGATTTGACTGTTATTGAAGTTGTTGATAAATTTTTATTGATTATTTATAACTTGATTTGAGACAATATAAGGAGCATTAAGAATTTTACAAAGGATTTTGAATTATAATGACTAGATATGAGAGAAGTTCGACGGTTTAGTGGAACTCCGAAGCTCAACTCCGTAAGTTCAAATATGCCTTATTATAGTCATATAAATGAGTATTTTAATTAGTTATAAATATCATATCGTCTGAACTTGACCGGTTGACACTCGGTGACAGACGTATTACACATCCTAAGAAGTAATGTGGCCGATGAAAAGTTTGTGCTGATAATCGATATATGGCTGTAATAATAATACTATTATATTAAATATATACTCAAAGTTAATACCTTTTTACATGCATTGTGGAAAAAAGTGACAAAATTAATGTAGAACCATTTAGGTATTAAATGTGCAGTCCCTGAAAATTTCATACAAATCAGATTAATGGCAATAACATTAATGGTTGAACAAGAACTTAAGGACAGAGAGATACGGAACCAGATTCTTTTCTCAGCCACAAAGTAG
>NW_027106121.1:49324-49695 GCF_000696795.3 Halyomorpha halys | reverse complement strand
CTTTACAGTCATCTTTTTTTAATCCTAGATTACAATTGCATATCGTATATTCTATAATAACCTATGGCTTTGTTAATTCATTATTTTAATAATATAGGTGTATGTATAAAATTTCCAAAACATTAGATTAAAAATATTTAGGAGGGACGGAACAACACGGTGTAGAGGGCGACAGAAAGAAAACATCTATGATTAGATGGTTAGTAAATTTTGAATGGCTGGGCTATGGAATTGTAGATAATGAGGTGGTTGATGATTATTATTATGTGGTGG
Organism: Halyomorpha halys; assembly: GCF_000696795.3. Classification (NCBI taxonomy): domain Eukaryota; kingdom Metazoa; phylum Arthropoda; class Insecta; order Hemiptera; family Pentatomidae; genus Halyomorpha; species Halyomorpha halys. The sequence goes on along the minus strand of NW_027106121.1, from coordinate 49,422 downwards.
TGAATGTTAATTATTGCCAGGTGGACTTACTTCATGCTTTCTTCTTCCCTCCGCATTTCTATGCCTCTCTCCTCTCTGCTGCAGGGAACTACTCCAGT
>NW_027106121.1:48808-49274 GCF_000696795.3 Halyomorpha halys | reverse complement strand
ATGTTAATTATTGCCAGGTGGACTTACTTCATGCTTTCTTCTTCCCTCCGCATTTCTATGCCTCTCTCCTCTCTGCTGCAGGGAACTACTCCAGTAAATCTACTCACTCATGGTAGATATTACTGATGAGTGAACAAAAGAAAAGATGGAATGTTTCTCTCATTAGTCTGGGTTGCTTCTCACCACAGAGAGCGCTGGAGGAGGATAGTTTTGACTGTTGGCCACATGGGCGCTAGTATATCCTGTAAGCTATTATATGCTATAATGCATATAAGGAGCGGAAAAATATGTTTTATTGATCATGTTTGACATCTCTTCCGCCTACGACAGCGTAGGCCCCATGTACTACAGCGGTTGCAAGAGCTCGACACCCCCCAGTAATCTATACTCCCTCGTAGGTAGTATAGAGGTAGAGGCTCCACGGACAGGGATCATCCTATCACCCAGGATATCCAAGGAGAGAGAT
>NW_027106121.1:44749-45553 GCF_000696795.3 Halyomorpha halys | reverse complement strand
ATTGTTTCAATTAATTAAAATTATTATTTATCATCTCGTAATAAAATTATTTATTTACTCTGTTTTATTTGGTAAGGCCTAGTTGTTCCATAGTAATAGCTTTGGTATGGTGTACTGATCCGAATCAGTGGGATTCATTTCCGTGAGATTTGAAATATTATCTAGCTAGACAATTATAATTTGTTTAATAATCGTTACGATAGTGGAAAGGATGATGTAAACCAGATAAGTAACTGTTATAATTTTAAAAATAAGGCAAGATAAATAGATAATTATAATAATTACTGGCTGTTTATTAAGTTAGTCTGATGGATGAATTTAATGACTCTTTCTATTACGGATTCGTCGTTTCTCAACGTCATTGGAACATTTGTTGGTATCCCAAATGGTTCAGAGGTTATGTGTAGTGATGACATTCTTCAAAAATATGTTTAACGGTCAGATTACTATTACATTTCGAACATTTTGGAGGGGCCTCTCCTGTTATGAGGTGGATGTGTGTCAATCGGATATTTCCTATTCTGAGTCGGGTGATCACTACTTCTTCACGGCGTCTACATAGGGTTGATGTAATCCAGGACATTTTTCTTTATAGGTTTCAACTTACTAGGTGTACTTTCATCCCACATTGCCTGCCATCTTTTATTAATACATTTCTTTAAAGGGCGAGCAAGTTCCTTTGCAGTTAAGATTGCTGCAGTTCTTCCTGGGAGTTCCAACACTTCTTCAGCAGTTTTGTCGGCCATCTTTTCCTGCAAAACCAACATGCCCAGAAGCTCAGATGAAGTAGACTGATTTATTTAT
>NW_027106121.1:41824-43109 GCF_000696795.3 Halyomorpha halys | reverse complement strand
TCCAATTTCACCCTTTCACAATTTTTCAATTCAACAAATTCGCTCTCCGGAATTCACCCTCCTAGATCCACTTCAGTGATCCGCTAAACAAATTCAACATTAGACGGCAATGTGAGATCAGACCATCATTCATAGTCACAGCAGTAGATCAGTTTACCAAAAACAAACAGATAGATACATTTTACGAGAATAAGACTAACACATAGATTAAAAGGAAAATATAATAAAATAACTGTTACAGGAAAAAAAATAAATAATACAATTACAAATAATTTTTACTAAAGTAAGAGAAAGTTCTAAAATATATTTGGCAACGTACTTCAAACTATATGGTACCATATCTGTTCAATCGATTATCAGAAGTACTAATAAATAAATCAACCACAAAGAAAACTAAAAAAAGAAACATTTTATTGGGTACTGTCTTACTTCTATGATTCCCAATAACTGATTTTGATTCACCAATGGACGTATCCTCCTGTATTGTTTCTTAACTCCATATCATTATGCATTATTATTACGTTTAAAATTAACTATATATCTGTGTCTGTGCTTAGTTATAGATATTATTTATTTAAATATTAACAGTTCCTTATTTTTATTGTATTACTGTACCACCTTGTTTTATTCTCATTATTATATTAATTCACTAATTGTAAATTTAAAGCTTTATTATTCACTTCAAAGTCCGTTTACTTTTTTTTATTAATATTATTATTTTTTACTTTATTTTCAATTTTAGTAATTATTAATTGAATTATTAGTTTTATCACTATAGATCAATTCATATTGTACTGATATAGCTTGTAAATTGTAGAAGTCACCACAACGCCCTAATAGTCAAAATTTTAATTATTAAATTTGTATCATTATTTGTATGTGTTATTTTGGCACTGACAGATAGATGTTATCTGGTCGAACTATATTTGATGTATATATGTATATATAGTTGACCATAAAAATTGATATATAGGAAGATGGTATATGGCATAGTATATAGTATATGGCGACGTATTTTAAATTGAAATATAACCGTTGAACAGCTAGTGGGAGGAGCCAGCTCCCCACTCCTCCACGCTTCCGCTTCATTGTTGCCTACTGTTCACCCGTTTGCTCTGAACAGGTAGGTTGTCTTGACTTGTTTATTATCATTTTATATCTTTATTATTACTTATTTATTTATAATTATTATTTTTTCATGACGTTTATTTAATCTCTATTTTTCTTTCCTTCCCCGTATTGTTTTTGTTTTATGTACATCTTCAGTATTTTTTAACTGTATATT
>NW_027106121.1:41173-41774 GCF_000696795.3 Halyomorpha halys | reverse complement strand
AACAAATAGATACATTTTACGAGAATAAGACTAACACATAGATTAAAAGGAAAATATAATAAAAAATCGGTTACAGGAAACACTTGAATGGATAAGTTTAAAAAAAAAAAAAAAAAAATTAATAATACAATTACAAATCATTTTTACTAAAGTAAGAGAAAGTTCTAAAATATATTTGGCAACGTACTTCAAACTATATGGTACCATATCTGTACAATCGATCATCAGAAGTACTAATAAATAAATCAACCGCAATGAAAACTAAAAAAAGAAACATTTAACTGGGTACTTCCTTACTTCTATGATTCCCAATAACTGATTTTGATTCACCAAATGACCATATCTGTCTGTATTTTTTATTAACTCCACATAACTATTCATTATTATAACGATTAAAATTAGCTATATATCTGTGTCTGTGCATAGTTATAGATATTATTTATTTAAATATTAACAGTTACTTATTTTCATTGTATTATTGTACCACTTTGTTTTATCTTATTATTACATTAATTCACTAATTGTAAATTTAAAGCTTTATCATTCGCTTCTAAGTCCTTTTACTTTTTTTTATTAATATTATTTTTACTTTATTTTCAAT
>NW_027106121.1:36670-37238 GCF_000696795.3 Halyomorpha halys | reverse complement strand
CCTTATATTGTAAACTGTTTTTGAGTTCTACTACTGGGTAGTTTCTCTACATCCTGTATCTTATCATTATGTCATTATGATCAAATTTACTTGTTGTATTTTTTTTATACAGTTGTAAATATCAATAAATAAATAAATAAAATATTTGTCATGTACTGTCTCAGGATTTAGTCGGTATGCCAAGTTAATCGCTGAAAGCAATTATCAAAAAATAAGTTGGTTAATTAATTTATAATGAGTCCTGCAAAACTTTTATTATAATTGGATTCTTTTCCAAAGGCTTGTTATGTGTTTACCAGTTACTAATTAAATACCTTTGTATTTATAAAATATCGTTACCATTAATTATATAATATAATAACGAGTGATATTGTGTAATATAATAGTAAATAAATATGTTTATTACATTATTACTTATTGCCTAATATATACTTATAGCTCCTGATTTGAATGCTTCATACCGTTATATGTGTCATCTTGTTCATAAGGGATAGCTTTCAGTCTCTAACCGTTCTTAAAACTTTGTCTCGTCAAAATGCATCTTTCTCGTCTCTCTTCGGTCTTCTTA
>NW_027106121.1:32932-36519 GCF_000696795.3 Halyomorpha halys | reverse complement strand
TTGTATCATTTTGTATCTTTTTAGCCCTGATGAAGCCCTTCAAAGTGGGGCGAAACGTCGGAAAATAAATAGTTGTAAACTATTTTTGTTTCTCCGGTGGACCGCAACCCTGACCATCTTCCTATGTATATACTTTATGTAATTTTCTAAATGATTTAAAAAAAAATCATAAAAATATTAAATATTTGCTATGAACTGTCTCAGGATTTAGTCGGTATGCCAAGTTTATCGCTGAAGGCAATTATCAAAAAATGAGTTGATTAATTAATTTATAATGAGTCCTGCAAAACTTTTATTATAATTGGATTACTTTCCAAAGGCTTGTTGTGTGTTTACCAGTTACTAATTAAATACCTTTGTATTTATAAAATATCGTTATTATAAATTATAAAATATAATAAGCGGTGGTATTGTGTAATATAATAGTAAATAAACTACATAAAGGAACTAAGTATTTATTCATAAATGATTGAAATGACCCAGAAAAATGGTTGCCATAAAATATGTTTATTACATTATTACTTATTGCCTAATATATACTTATAGCTGCTGATTTGAATGATTCATACCATGAGATGTGGTAGCGTAGGTGTCGTCTTGTTAATAAGGGATGGCGTCCAGGTCTCATAGCCGTTCTTAAAACGTCGTCTCGTCAAAATGCATCTTTCTCGTCTCTCTTCGGTCTTCTTATTTCGGTCCCTCTTTTGCTTCTCTCTTCTCATCTTCAATGTCATCAATGCTTCCTTTTACTAACGCCCCCTCACTTGTTCTAAAAAGGGGCGTCGCCTTTTTGGAATACCACTTCTCATTGGTTATAAGTTACAATAGGTGGGCATCCCTAGGCCCTGAGAGGGGGAGGGAACCCACTGGCGATCACACGATTTTTCGGCATGTGGTACCCATTAGAGATGCGACATCGATAAAAAAACATCGATGTTCAATACTAAAACATCGACCAAATAAATAAATGTTGAAAACATCGATTTTTTTTTAGCCATTTCAGTTGTTGTTGTTGTCTGGGGCTTTATGGCGTAAAACCCTGAGGTCATCAACGCCCATGTTTCGTGCTTTATATTTTTTCATAAATTTTCAGTAACATAAAGACTGTTCTAAAGACCACGCATGCTCCGGCCAGTCAGAAGTGCTTTTTCAATCAGCCAATAGGACATGGACTTTTTTTTTTTTTGGTTTTTGAAACTAAGAATCCGACATCCACTACAAAAAACATGGATGTTTTTTGGATAATGTATTGTAACCATCGATATTTTAAAACAGCTATATATTTTGGGTAATGTATTGTAAGTAACGATATTTTAAAACATCGATGTTTTTTGCAGTCGATATCGGATTCTTTGCTTAAAAAAACATTTCTGACAGGCCGTATAATGCGTGATCGTTGGAACAGACCTTACATTACCCAAAATGCATCGATGTTTTAAAATTAAGTTAAGCATTCAGGGCGTTGAATGCGTGATCGTTGGAACAGACATTATGTTACTCAAATTGATGTGCAAAAACATCGATGTATTTATTAGCCACGATATTCTAAAAACATCGATTTTTTCTGTAGTCGATGTCCTATTGTTTGATACAAAAATCACATCTGACAGGCCGTAGAATGCGTGATCGTAAGAACAGACCTTATGTTTCTGAAATTGTTGTTCGACATCGATGTATTTTGAGCAATGTATTGCATGCAACGATATTTAATATTGAACATTGATATTTCAAAACATCGATGTTTTTTTTGTCAATTTGCATTCTTTTTTGCAAAAACCACTTCCGACTGGCGGGAGTATTGGAACGTAGTCATTGGAACAGACCTTACGTTACTGAAAAGGTTGTTCAAAAACATCGATGTTTTTCTAGTCGTAATTTATCTTTATTACATCGTTAGCGTGATGGTTGGAGGTCCTTTTTTATCCTACCACATTGTTGAAAGGAAATTGTTTATACTGTAATTTTTTTGTTTTCATTTAGTTACTTTTGGAAAAATAAAAATGAAAAATTGGGACAAACCTAAATCATCGATGTTAAAAAAACATCGATGTTAATAGCATCGATGTTTTCAAAACATCGAAATCGATGTGGCATCCCTAGTACCCATTTACCAATTGGAAGTAGGTGAGAAAAAGCTCTAGTACACAGAGGTCCCCTTTGTTGAAAAGTATCCCTTCTTGGAAGACAGTTATCGGTGCAGATGTGCCTAAATTATTTAACGACATTTATCATATTGTTGTTATTGGAATGTTAAAACCTCGTTACATTGCAATATCTGTCATTTTAATGTGCTATTTTGGCACTGACCAATAGATATCTGGTCGAACCATATTTGATTACAAAAATATTTAACACCAAAATGGAAAAAAAAATTTTAAACTGGCTCCAAAATATAAAAATGATATCTTGTTTAAGATTGCTCTTTGGCGTAGGGATTTATAATTTATTTATTTTCAAAGATGCTGTAAATAAAATATGAAACTTTTAGATATCCGCTCATGAGAATGATTTTAGAATAAACTGAATTCATATATGATTTAAATTAGATGTAATTGTAATTGCATTTTTTAAGGATAAGGAAGTAACGATAATTGTGATTGCAATTACTTAGCATCAATAAGTAATTGTAAGGAGTAATTGTAATTACTATTAATTACAGTCAATATATTTGTTACTACAGTGTAAATGTCCTTCATTTTGAAGTTTTTGACCGGAGCACCCAATTAGTTGGTTATAGTAGAAGAACCCAAGAAGAGAAAAAAAGTCAGTTATTTCAATCAATTTAAACTATTTTGTAGTAAATTTAACTGGCTTTAATTTGACTTCTGTTCGTCCAATAGCTTCTAGAGAAAGTTTTTCAAAACTCAAACTTATTGCCCGCACAACTATAAATCAATATATTTTAGCCCATATCATGAAATCAACTATTCCTACGAAGGTTGTAAACTACATTATAGTGCGTTAAACTAGCTTTAATTTGAGTGCTAATAGACATCTATACATCACATAGTTCCTGAGATATAGATTTCCCAAGAGAAATTAACTAACTGCTAATCTTTCAGTAGATTTTTAAGAAATGTTGCTTTCTAAAAAGCTATATCTCGAGAACTATTGGACGTAAATAGCTCTATAAGAGCTTATATTTCAGCAAATTTACTCTTCTTTAAATAATGTTCTTTTAGATTTTCTTTTGTTGTTGATAGTTCTTAAGATATAGAGCTCTGAATGAAAAATTAATTTTTTTTAAGGTTTGAAACAGCCGCCATTTTTTATTCCCCCTACCTATACATAGTCGACTCATCAATTTTGACTAGTAATTATACATAGTTTTCATTAAAGTAATCAAAAATTGGGGTGAAATAAATGCCTTTTTTCTTCCCGGCTATTGTACTTACTATTAGGTTATGACCAACCTCCAACTCGTATTTACTGATATTTTGTAATGATCAATTCTCTATAATAAGCTCTTTCGAGGTATTGTATCAACATCACAGATTTAAAAAAAATTTCTAAGTCAATGAAACAAACAAATTATAATAGTTACGCTCAGTTATCATATGTTAGACAACTATGTTGTAAAAATACGA
>NW_027106121.1:28207-32845 GCF_000696795.3 Halyomorpha halys | reverse complement strand
GTCAATTTGCATTCTTTTTTGCAAAAACCACTTCCGACTGGCGGGAGGATACGTAGTCGTTGGAACAGACCTTACGTTACTGAAAAGGTTGTTCAAAAACATCGATGTATTTTTGGCAAAGATTTGTATGCAATGATATTATAATAATATTAAATATTATAATATCTATGCTCAACAAAAACATCGATGTTTTTCTAGTCGTAATTTATCTTTATTACGTCGTTAGCGTGATGGTTAGAGGTCATTTTTTATCCCACCACATTGTTGTCAGGAAATTGTTTATACTGTAAATTTTTTGTTTTCATTTAGTTACTTTTGGAAAAAAAAAATGAAAAATTGGGACAAACGTAAATCATCGATGTTAAAAAAACAATCGATTGCTCTCTGGCGTAGAGATTTATAACCATAATTCAGATAATTTATACATTTTCAAAGATGCTGTAAATAAAATATAAAACTTTAAGATTTCTCCTCATGAGAATGATTTCAGAATAAACTGAATTCACATATGATTTAAATTATATGTAATTGCAATTGTATTTATTAAGGGTAAGGAAGTAATGGTAATTGTAATTGCAATTACTTAGTATCTATAAGTAATTGTATGGAGTAATTGTAAGGAGTAATCGTAATTACTATGATACAATTATAGTCAGTTTATTTGTTACTACTGTGTACTGTACTATTGTGTAAATATCCTTCAAAATAACAAAGTTTTGATGTTTTTGACCGGAGCACCCAATTAGTTGGTTATAGTAGAAGAACCCAAGAAGAGAAAAAAATCAGTTATTTCACTCAATTAAAACTATTTTGTAGTAAATTTAACTGGCTTTAATTTGACTTCTGTTCGTCCTATAGCTTCTAAGAGAAAGTTTTTTAAAACTCAAACTTATTGCCCGAACAACTATAAATCAATATATTTTAGCCCATATCATAAAATCAATTATTCCTACGAAGGTAAAGGTTATACACTACATTATAGTACGTTAAACTAGCTTTAATTTGAGTGCTAATAGACATCTATACATCACATAGTTCCTGAGATATAGATTTCTCAAAAGAAATTAACTAACTGCAAATCTTTCAGTAGATTTGTAAGAAATGTTGCTTTCTACAAAGCTATAACTCGAGAACTATTGGACGTAAATAGCTCTATAAGAGCTTATATTTCAGCAAATTTACTCTTCTTTAAATAATGTTCTTTTAGATTTTCTAGTGTTGTTAATAGTTTTTAATATATAGAGCTCTGAATGAAAAATTAATTTTTTTTTAAGGTTTGAAACAGCCGCCATTTTTTATTCTCCCTACCTATACTTGGCAGACTCATCAATTTTGACTAGTAATTATACATAGTTTTCATTAAAGTAATCAAAAATTGGGGTGAAATAACTGCCTTTTTTCTTCCCGGCTCTTGTACTATTAGGTTATGCTTGCTGAAAGCAACCAACCTCCAACTCGTATTTACCGATATTTTGTAATGATAAATTCTATATAATTATGAGAAGCTCTCTCGAAGAATTGTATCAACATCACAGATTTTAAACAATTTTCTAAGTCAATGAAACAAACAAATTTAAATAGTTACGCTCAGTTATCATATGTTAGACAACTATGTTGTAAAAATACGAAGTTTTATTTTACAGTATTTATTAACGTTTAAGTAGATAGCTCAAGGAAGTTTAGCCATAAAGCAAAATTCTATTAATTGTTTATTGCCCATAAATTTCCCCCGGCTATGAAATGGTCATACTTACGAGGCGTTCTCATCTTATTGGTTTTAGGAAGGTAAGTGGTCATAGAAATAATTATTACACCATTATTCTCTAGTAATGTAAGAATGTTTTGGTTAAGTTAATTATTAAATGTTTTAAACAATAAAATTACTTCACTATCAGAATTAGCTAATGAAACTTCTTTTAATTATCATCACATATGTTTTTTTTTGTTTTTCATATTTAATAATTTTACAAAAAAAAAACTGTTAAATATGGCCGAAGGTATGAAGAAATATATGTTAATTATATCCATTTTATGCCAAAAAAAAAAAAAATTATTGAAAATGTAACAATTTCAATCAAAATTACTGAGACTGACCAGTAGCGCTCCCCACTCTACATCAGTAATAAAAAGACGCAAAGACATACCAACTCCCAACGTAAAAAAATCAGGAAATCTATATATACGGTTTCACGACACACTTCCAATGCATACTAATCCTCTAATTCAAGGACTATCAACACGATACCAGATACGAGACGTTTACGAAGGAGCTGGAATAGGGACCTCTTTAATTGATTTTTAAATTTAAATTTTTTACATTGTATCCCAAACCCTTTTTTTTTATACTACATCTGGACAAACGACTGACATGGAATCCTAACACAAGACAAAAAAAAAAACAGAAAACTGCACGTCGATTCCGACTATTACAACATCTACTAGACAAAGGGTATTAACTTCCAATCCATTACAAAAGACTGTTATAAGGCCTACTGGACATAAGGAGTTAAGCTATGGGGCTCCACCAAACCATCGAATTCCTTCCGAATTACTTTCTCACAAATCAAGTCATCCTTCAGGACCTCAATGTTCCATATTTTGCCGATTTGGCCAGTACCAGATACCATTCCTTCCATGATAAACTTCTCAACCACCCAAATCCACTTGTTTCTAACCTGGTTTCTCCTGCATTACCTAATAATCCTCCTAGGCGTCTGAAAAGAAGATGGGCTCGAGATCTTCTACTCTAGAAAATTTATTGGAGTTCTATCAGTGGATGGATTCTCCACATGTTTGTATCATGTCACTATGTCACCTACAGCAAATTTACTTGTTGTATATATTCGTATACAGCTGTAAATAACAATAAATAAATTATTAAATAAAAAATAAAAATTCCAATTTTAATGGAGAGGTCAGCTGACATTGCAACCAATCCTAACACTATCCTCACCACTTATGCTTACTATCCTAACACTATTCTCACCACTCCCAGTTAATAATAACTTATTAATTGTATCCCAAATTCTTCAATCCCATATATATCACAGCCCTCGAAGAATGGTGGCGTAATTGGAAGATTAAGATAAATTCAAACAAATCCCATCAAATAACATTTACTCTTTGTCGTAAACATACCGACTGCTTTACAGTTTCATTTAATGATGTCACTCTTACCCCTTTCGAACAGATCCGCTACCTTGGACTACATCTGGACAAACGATTAACCTGGAATCCTCACACAAGACTGGAGGAACTGCACGTCGATTCCGACTATTAACAAATTGATTTATAGTTGTTCAGACAATAAGTTTGATTTATGAAAAAGTTTATTTCAGAAACCATTGGATGTACAGATGTCTGCCAACGGTCAAATAAAAGCTAGTTAAATTTATTGCAAACTAGTTAATTATGTTTATCTTTGTACGAGTAGTAGTTTTTATATTTGACAAAATAAACTCACAAAATGTTAATTTCTTGTTGTTCGTATAAAATGTTAGATTTTTGAAAAGACACCCATATGTCTGCCAACACTCAAAATAAAGGAAATTTAACTTACTATAAAGTAGTTTATGCCACTTATCTTCGTATGGTTAGTAGTTTTTATGATATTCACATATGATTATAAATTTGGCTAATCAAAATTTGTCCGAACAACTATAAATTAATTTATACTATCATATTTCATGAAAACTATTAATCCTACGAAGATAAACATTATAAACTACTTTATAGCTCATTAAACTAGCTTTAATTTGAGTGCTAATAGACGTCTGTACGTCAAATGGTTTTTGAGAAATAGACTTTTCAAAATAAATTCACTAACTACTGATCTTTCAGTACATCCCATACATTATTTTTATGAAATGTTGCTTTTTAAAAAGCTATATCTCGAAAACCATTAAACGTAAATAACCCTATTAGAGTTCATATTTGTTAATGTTCATATCAACAGATGCCATTTTTTATTCCTCCTATCTACACTTGGCAGACTCATCAGCTTTGACTAGTAATTATACATAATTTTCATTAAAGTATTCAAAAATTGGGGTTAAATAACTGCCTTTTTTTCTTCCCTGCTCTTGTACTATGAGCTCCGAGGGCGGTGCTGACTGCTCTCTTTTTGTCTTCACTTTTATTTTTAATAATAGTAGGATACATCTCCCTCTGTACGCACGCAACAAATTAGGGATTGTTTTGATATTTGAAAGTAAACAACAGAAACGAGACAATTTTTATTTTAAAAAAAAGATGTGCTTGCCGATTTCTTTAGGTTGCTAGCTAGCTACAACAAAGTTTGGATGCAAGAACAATTCAAATAATTCTGAGTATCCAATGATTCGTTTTCGGATCCTAAAAAAAGTTCCTTCAATGTTTCCAAGGAGGTTGTACAATGACGATAACTTGTAAACAGTTCTGAAAATCCATTATTATAAAAGTTTTTATCAGAGCGTCTCAACCGGAGACCTTGTTACTTCGATGGAGAAGGTACTTTTTCATATCAATGTTCCAAGAAAAGAATTAATGGGCAAACGATCCCAAGTTTCCAACTTCGTACATTACTTTGCCTCCATGGTTCAGGTATAAAAATAAAATATTTTCAAAGATCTGAAGGAGCAGAATAGCCTTCAAGCATCC
>NW_027106121.1:23533-27200 GCF_000696795.3 Halyomorpha halys | reverse complement strand
AAACTGTAGGGCAGTCAGTAGGTTTACGACGAAGGGTAAAGGTGATTTGATGGGATTTGTTGGAATTTTTCTTAATCCTCCAATTACGACACCAATCTTCGAGGGCTGTGTTATGGGATTGGAGATTTTGAGATACAATTGTGTTATTATTAACAGCGAGCACACATGTGTCATCAGCATACGTGATGAGGATTGGATGTAATGTCGGCTGTATAGACGGTGTAGAGGATGGAACCAGGGATACTACCTTGAGGAACACTAGCGGACTGAGAATAGAGGAATGAATAGGAACCATTGTGGTTTACTTGGAAAAATCTATCAATGAGAAAGGAACGAATGATGAGAAAGTACGTAGGAGGTAGGAATTTACAGAGTTTACAAAGTAGTCCCGGGTGCCAGACTCGATCAAAAGCTATTTATTCTTAGGTTTAAATTATGTATTTAGCGTTTATTTAAGGGAACTTGTGAGCTTTTTCAATGATATGTATATAGGTTTTTTTTTATTTATTGTAAATAGTTTTTCTTTATTGTTATTGCTTTCTATGTTATTATATTATATAGTATATGTTTACGAGGATTGTTCGTAAACTGGCGGTGGTGGGGGGGGAGTTACAGTCAGCTGGTACTTCGATGTCAGCTGACTGAGGGGATCAGCTGATCGATATATAAGATATGTACCGAATTCAATAAAGCCATTATGTTACAGCAGTTCAAGCGTGTTAGATCTTATTCCTTCTTCTATTTTTTGACATTTTCCTTTTGCCAATACTTAACTAATTCATATATAAAATTCTTTTTCTTTTATATAAAATATTCACTGTCTATAAAAACTAATGATCAGGTTTTCAGAAGCGAAACAGCGGAAAAAAAATCTAGAGAAAGTCCTTCATGAAGTTATCGCTTCTTTGCTACTGGACGAAAACTTAGATCGGCATCCGAGAAGTAACGGTACACTAAGCAAGCTGATTTCATGTAATCAGTCCGCTAACACAACGATATACAACTATTGGCTGTTGCCTTCCAACACGATATCAACACCAACATCAACACCAACAACAACGAAAACGAAATCTTCAACTGAGATGCTGAACTACTGGCTAGATCGTATGCCGCCCTTTAGTCCTGCAGGATCTAGCATCGAGAAACTCAAGGACCAGATAAGGTAAGTACCAGTTCTATAAATAATAACCTAAATATGTTCTTTATATATTTGAATTTATTATTTATTATTTTATCTTACAACAAATCAATTACTAATAGTCTATGAGCCGAGTAGGAGAAAGTCAGTTATTTCACCCCAAATTTTAATTTTTTAAATGAAAACTGTGTTGAGTTACTAGTTAAAATTGTTAAGTATAGTTGGGTGGAATAAAAAATAGTGAATGTTATAAAACGTTAAGAAAAATTAATTTTTCATTTGGAGCTCCATCTGTATCAAGCCCCGCGACACAACGATATACAACTATTGGCTTTTGCATTCCATCCCGGTATCAACAACAACAACAACAAAAACAGGAACGAAATCTTCAACTGAGATGCTGAACTACTGGCTAGATCGGATGCCCCCCTCGAGTTCTGTTCCATCTAGATTCGAGAAACTCAATTACAAGAAAAGGTAAGTAACAGTTCTACGAAAAATATTCAAATATATTATTTATATATTAGAAATATTACTTATTATTTATCATTCAACAAATCAATCACCAATAGTCTATGAGGCTAATAGGAGAAAAAGTCAGTTATATCACATCAATTATTAATTTCTTTAATGTAAACTATAGTTACTAGTCATAATTGATGAGTCCGCCAAGTATAGTTGGTTATTTCACCCAACTATACTTGGCGGATGCCAACAATGCAAAATTAATATTTTTTTTTTGGAGCTCCATATCTTTAAAACTACCAAAATCAGTACAATCATAATTAAATATCATATAAATAGTAGTAAATTTACTAAAATATGATCTCTTAAAAAGATTTTTACGTTATAAATCTCCTCAGGTATACACTTTTAAAAAGGAACTTTTCATAAAAAGTGTACTGAAAAATGAGCGCTTAGTTAATTTATTTCGAGAAATCTATATCTCAGGAGCTGTCAGACGTACATCTGTCTATTAGCACTCAAATCAAAGCTTGTTTAATGTTGTAAAGTAGTTTATTACGTTTATCCTCATAAAGGTATTAATATTTATGATATTTACCAAATAATTTCACATAAGTTTGATTTTTTGTTGTTTCGAAGAAACGTTTAATGTACGAGAAACTATATATTGCTATGTATTGACAATCCGGGGTATTATTAAGGTGTTTCCTCATCTGCCCCTATACCTGATCAGGGTATCCTTCTGGGAAGCTTTTAGCATCCTCGGATGTGAAAACAGCTGTATTAAGTTTGTCACATTACCAGAGGCCCCTGAGAAAATTAGATTGGCTAACCTTTAAGTGTTCTAACAAAAATGATAGCTTGTGACGAGGGACCAGAATCAAATTAACCAGTTGCAGGCCCTTCCTGGACAAGTCAAACTTTTTGTTACACATCCTCGGCCCTGAGGAGGGGGACGCCTGCCTCGGGAGTCTTCGGACATCGATAACCAATCAGAGAAGAGATTTTTAAAATAAGGTAACGCCCTAAAAGGGAAGTGGGAGAAAAAGAGTAGGGTAACAAGGGCAGGAAAAGGAGGGATTGCAGGACCAGACGAAGAGAAGAACAGGGCACTCAAGAGGAAGGCTCAGACGAGTGAGGACAGTCAGGAGGCAGACTCAGAGGATGCACTTCGACCAGGAGGCCTGGACATCCCTGATGAAACAGAAGACCCCCACGGCACTACATCCCTCGGCATCAGCAGCTATAATTATAAATTAACTAATAAGTAATCATGTAATAATTTATATTTTATGGCAACCTTTATCTGAATCATTTGAATCATAACAAATTGTAAATAAATAGTTAATCTCTTTATGTAGTTCATATACTATTATATATCCCAATATACCACTCTTTATTATCCTATATCATTAATGGTAAGAATATTTAATTGGTAAACTGGTAAACACACAAACAGCCTTTGGAAAGGAATCCAATTATAATAATAGTTTTTTTTAGGACTCAATTTAAAATCAATTAATTAATTTATTTTTGGATAATTGCCTTCAGCGATTATCCTGGCATCCCAAGTAAATCTGGTACTAGTACATAGCAATATCAAGAACAACTACACGTACTCATGTCTGCCAGCACTCGAATTAAAGTCAGTTTAATTAAATGAAAAGCAGTTAATAACGCTTATACTCGTAGGAGTTGTAGTTTTCATGTTTACTTATGAATATGAGTTAAAAAAATATTTTTTTTATGATAATTACTACTCCTATGAATATAAATGTCATAAACTACTATGTTGTATATTAAACTAGCTTTTATTTGAGTAATTACTGACATCTGTACGTCCTATGGTTCTTGAGATAATGTTTTTCATATTCCAAAAGTTTTCCGAACAACTAGAAATCAACATTTTGTTTATTTTGACAAATATCATAAAAACTAGTACTCCTAAGAAGATAAATATTATAAAATGCTTTATAGTAAATTAAACTAGCTTTAATTTGAGTGATAATAGACCATCTGTATGTCGACTGGTTTTTGAGGTATAGATTTTTCAAAATAAATTCA
>NW_027106121.1:20953-22093 GCF_000696795.3 Halyomorpha halys | reverse complement strand
TAGCTGTTTTTGTAGTGTGCAATTGTTATGAATTTGAGGTTTATTCACACAAATTGTTACTTAGCACAAATGAAATGAGCTTCACTTATTTGTGTTCTTAATTCACCTCACCCTAACCATCTCCTCTTATTTACAATGACCTACTACCATCTATTCGATTTGTTCCTACAACATGTAATTATTACTAGGTATAACTAAAAATACATTTTTCTTTCTTTTGGTTCATGTTATTTATATGTATTTTTTAAAATTAAAATTCAACGTCCCCTATCGTATTCTCTCATTGTAGCAATCAACACGACAAAATGTTGTTGTTTTTGAAGCCATCTCAAATCGATTATGTCTTTTTGCCGAAAAATTATTAAAAAAAAAAAGAGCAAAACAAGCTAGCGAGTTTCGGCTCAGATAATAAACAATTATATGCCAAGTTAACATTTATAAAACATAAATTTAATAATCAAAACAGAACCTTCAAAAATAAAATATAGAACAAAACTTAAAATAAAACGATCCCTTAAGTGAAAGCAAAATAAAATAAAAATTTTCAAAATTACTAATTATAAAACATATTACTGCTGAAGGAACTCCAATGTGTCAAAGGGGATAGGCCCGGAAAGGCCCGCTTCGATAGGTCAGAGAAAGAATGAAGTCTGCTGTTCTCACATTGGTGGGCCCACGTCTATACGGCACTCCATAACGATTCACGCAGAAAAGGTCTAGTGTCGATTTTGACTATCTCCACAAAGGGTGACTGACCTTAGACCGTAGATTTTTGGGGCAAAATAATCTTACTAGCCGTTCATCACCACATAAACATGACAATACATGTTTAAATATCTTTCTTTTAAAACGAAACAAACCTCTAACATAATTAAAAAATAGAATTGAATGCATTTACTGACTAATTACAAAGTATTTACATTACAGTTGTACTGTTTTGAAAAAATAATTTAAATTTATCGCAGGCAAGTAAATTATGATATATTTTACCTCTGGGACCTTAAATAATACGTACCATCGCAAAAGCAAACAGATGAGCGGTACCAAATAATAGCAAATAAAATGGTTGACAGAATATGAGAGGATACTGGTACCTTATTATATAGAAAATTCCAACTTCCTCTTGGGCTTTATAATAAA
>NW_027106121.1:15629-20903 GCF_000696795.3 Halyomorpha halys | reverse complement strand
GTACCTTATTATATAGAAAATTCCAACTTTCTCTTGGGCTTTATAATAAATTACTCAAGATTAATATATATATGATTAATAATAATCATAAAATACAAAACTTTTTCAGATTCCAAGCGCTTGTGAAGAAAACTAACTTAGAGTTCATAAGCTTCTTGAACAAGTTAATTGAAGACAAAAAAATGGAACTGAACGAAGAAGATAAGGAAATAAAGGACGAGTACGCAGAATTAAACAGGACGAGAGAAGCACTCTTCCGCGCTTACAACAGACAGCTTCCGGACAAGAGGCTGGAAGACCTTCGCAGGAAACTGTCGGAGAAAGAGGTGCAATACAGGGAGTTGATGTCTATGCATCGACTAAGAAGGATGACTAGAGACCTCCATTTAGATACTCCGTGGATCAACATCAACTATCCAGGAGGAGTCATCCGCGAGTCTCTTCGAAGAAAGAAATCGAGGAACGAGTTTTATGAGAGCTACATGGACAGTGGTAATATGCTTTTAATACTTTAAATGTAAATTCCATAATCCATACTATTTCTTTAGACTTTTTGTTTTATAAATTCTAGAAAACCCTAAAATTTCCGCCTATTTTTCATTCGGATCTAGCCCAAACCAGGAATCATTCCTTCCATTATAAACTACCTAACCCTCCAAACCAACTAGTTTCTAACCTTGCTTCCTCTTCCATTCCTGACAAGAATGCCTCAGAGGACGCCTGAAAAGAAGATGTCCACGAGACCTTCTGATGTAAAACTTCATTAGAGAGCAATGGGTAGTTTCTCTACACGCCTGTATCACTCCATAATAACATCAAATTTACTAAATGTATAATTATGTACAGTTGTAAATTCTAACAAAGATAATAAAATAAAATAAATTGTATCCCTGATGAAGGCCTGGAAATTCTAGCCGAAACGTTGACACTATTAAATAAGTTATTTCAACTCACTTGTGTTATATTTTAACTGTACCCCCAACCATATTCTTTTCATATTATCTATATTTCTGGAGACCAGACTTTGCCTTATCCTTGCCAAATCACTTTTATTTAAATGAAGGTGAAATGTAGAAATAAAAATGAAAACTCTAATATTTATATTTATATTTATTTACTTAACTGAGGATTAAATGAAAATGATATTTGGAAATTTAAACTTTTGAGAAATCTGTAATTTCTACAGGGAAGCTAAAGTAATGCGTCGTTTTACTCCTTACTCAATAAAAGGCTATTATTATATTTGTATGCACCTTCTCATGCTATCGATACTTTATAACGTTAATAGTAAGATTTTTTTTTTTACTTTATTTGTATACCTGATCGGCCTGGTGAGTATAAAAGTTATATTATATATATATTTTTTAACACTATATTATGAGGAGGTATTGTCATACAAATGACACCCCTAACTATATACAATGTCCTTATTAAAAGAAAAAAATAATAATATAATAAATAGATAAGAATAATGCTTCTTAATAAAAGAGGAAAGTAAAATTAATAACAAAAAATAATGATATTGGTACACTTAAATAAAAAAAAGCAATTGCCTTCTAATAGTAAAAAGAAACAAGTTAATTTGAAAAAGGGAAGAGAGAAGAAAAGAGAAAAAAAATAATAATAAGTAAATAGAGGTAGTTTGACTATGAATTAATTATATATTTATTAAAAATTTATAAAAGAAGGTCCTGCAGCAGTCTGGGCTTCAGTCTTCGGGTTGAGGTTGGGTTTCCCAGGTTGTAGGTCACTGCTCCTTTAACTGTCGGCAACTGGGAGTGGAACTTCATGAACCGTTTTTTGATATAATCCTCTATTGACTTCATCTGTAATTCGCGATGCAATTGGCCATTTCTTAGGAACCAAGGAGCATTAACTGCGATTTTTAGGACTTTTTTGAAAATATTGTAGTTTTTCCCTTTTCGTGAAGGATGCCACTCCCCAGACTTCACAGCCGTACATCA
The DNA here is from genome assembly GCF_000696795.3 of Halyomorpha halys. NCBI lineage: Eukaryota > Metazoa > Arthropoda > Insecta > Hemiptera > Pentatomidae > Halyomorpha > Halyomorpha halys. The sequence continues at coordinate 18,939 of NW_027106121.1, read as the reverse complement.
GCAGTGGCCTAAGGATTGTTTTAAATATAAGAACAGTTGTTTCTGGTTTTAGATCGAAATTTCTGTTTATGATAGGATATAGCATTGCTAACCTTGCATAAGTATGAGTTAGTTTGATGTTGATATGGTGATTAAGATATTTTATTAATATCGATTATTTTATATTTAAAGTTTTTATAATAATATATTTAAATATATGTATTTTTTTCAAAGCTCCAGGTGAAGTTTCGTCAGTCGTCAGCAATGATTCATATTTAAGGATTGATGACAGCGACGAAACGGTATCGCATAAAACCGGATCTAAAGGTATAAGAATAATTACACACATAGATAATTCTTGTATTTTTTGTTTATATGTGTCTGTATTTTCGTTTTTTTTAAAAATATATTTCGAAAAATTGTTTAATAGCAAGAGGGTTTTTTTTTATTGTTTTGTAACAACTTTTGTTTTTTTACTCATTTAAATATCAAAAAGGAAGTAAAAAAAAAAAAAAAAAATAAGGAAATGGGGATAACTTCGGCCAAGAAATTTTAGTATATCACACGTATAACTGAGACTTAAAATATGCCAAACATAATATAAATCACTAAATGAAACTTATCTTTGCTATTTAAAAAGTTCCTAAAATCAAAATCACCGGACACCTTAAGTTCTATCATTGCAAATAAGATATGGGAGTATTTTTCAGTTTCTATTATTATTCATTGTATTTAACAAATAATTATTTAATTTATAATCTTAAACACTTTATTGAGACTGGTTAATTTTTTTTTAATAAATAATTTAATTTCTATCCATTTTAGTCTCAACACATTTTATTTTTCTCATAAGTCCGACGTTTCGGCAATCCGGCCATCCTCAGAAACAATCTACTTAATACAATTTTGGAACTATATAACTTAAAACTCAATTCCATGCAGGCTATTCTGCCCAGATCAAAACAACACTTTCTAATTAGTCAATATTCACATTAAAGTATGACAAGTAGATTGTCCCTGAGGATGACCGGATTGGCCGAAACGTCGGACTTATAAGAAAAATAAAATTTATTGAGACTAAAATGGATAGAAATTAAGTAATTTATTTTAAAAACATATAATAATTTGTTTTATATAAAAAAATAATATTGAAGTTATAGATATATTTTATATATCTTTTTATTCAAGAGATATAAACTATATTATACCATATATTATTGGTTTTATTACTTTAAATATGGACTACTACTATTACACTAAATGAATTAATATTCTTGCATTACATTAAAAAAAGTGGACATAATACATTGCTATCCTCGATAACTTCACCAACGTTGAAATTATAGATTATAGTCTGCACTAATTTAGTTGTACACTTAACCGAAACAAAAATATAAAATAAATTGGATTTGGTCCGGGTGCGGTCAAATTAAACTCAAATAGTAATATATTGTACTATTTTTATTTGAGCCGTTTCGCCCCACATTGCAGGGCTTCGTCAGGGCTAAAAAAGATACAATTACTTAAAATAAGATAAAAAGTAAATGGAAAATCAAGTGTATACAATGAAACGTAAAAATTAAAGGTAATAAACAATAAATTCTTTTATTTTGTTAATTTATTTTTTCAAGCACATAGTTTGATTCTGTTCATTTTTTTTATCCTTGTGTTTGTATATATTTTATTTATTTTTATGTACTTCTTTTTCATTTATTTATTTATTTTCCATTCTAATTTTATTTTATTCTAATATGAATGTGATCATTCATCACTATTACCTAATGCCCACAACATTGTGGTAGATTGTAATATCTATTAATAAAAAATAAAAAAATTCCTAATTTTACTGAGCTATATTGGAAGCAAACGGATCTTGGAGTAGACAAACAGACTGATTGATGGAGTAGCAAGACTGCGTAGGCTCTATGTATTCAACTCTCTTTGTTCGAATGTAATTCACTGAAGCAATAAACAACTTCTCTTCTGGATTGATCTCGAATGGAACTCTTCAATGGAAACAATTCGGCTAATTACTCTTGAAATGTTTATTTTAAGGACGATAACATTTTTAAAAAATAATTTTTAATAATTATTTTTTCGGTAAAATCTAGTGTTATGGAAAAAAAAATTTCACTCAGTTCTTCCAATAAACAAAGACTTTAAAATCGATTCTTTTGATTCTTTATCTCAACTATTTTTATTTTTATCCAAACCTTCGGTCCTTATGTCAATAAAGAGACATGAAAACATATTGCCGTGTACGTGGCTTCGGGGGTTCTAAGTCCGACTAGGTGTTCCCCGTACATGTATTATATTGAAATGTTTTCATCTATTCATGTATTTGTATTTATATATTTATATTCTATGTATTGTATTATGTATCTCTATCGGTTCCTGGTGGGAACCGACTGAAAAAATATGCGGTAAATTTAATCCAAACACTAGATCCATGGACCCCCTCGCCATGGTATGCTGGATTTCAATATCTATAATTAATCATCAAAGTTCCTTTCCAATGGTATCGTATTAACCAATTTACTATGCTATTAAATATGAGGTGGCATGCAGGGATTATTAATTATAAAGTAAAGTCTTTGTTACTTATTTTATATTTACAATAATATATACATTAGCAAGAATAATATTATGAGAGAGCATGGTAGACTTGTTTCCTTATACTTTAATTATTATATTATGAATTGAAAAGTACTAGTTGGGAACTTTGATATTTATACTGAGTCTGAGTTATTAATTCTATTATTGCCATTCAAATTACAACAGAAAAAGGTCTTATTTGTTTTAATACGTCGGTCGGCTTGGTAGTTTTAGCGGCAGAGCATTCATATTCGCTTGGCACCGCAGCTTCCCGGCGGCCGTTGCTGAATCCCTGCGATGTGGGACTTACTTCTCTGGCATCCAACTGTTCAGCCGCGCTCTCATCCTCCAGACTCTCCTCTACCCAGACTACCCTTCTCTCCCAGACTGTTTTCAAGTTTGTTCCTCCTGCCCTTTTTGCTTATTTTCTCCCCTATCCTTCTTCTGATTTCTGATTGGTTTTTCTATGTTCAGAGGGGTGAGAAGGTCTTCTTTTTTTTTTGACAGGGCTCGCTGTATTTTCCCCGAGGTGTCTAAAGTGGCCACGTGTGAGATAAGGGCTGTTTGTTTGTTTATCTCTGCCTACACGATCAACCGTTCCCAGGAGTGCATGTGGGGGCCCTTGGTGTTTACACATACACATTACTTTTAATGTGTTGCCGATCGGGTCTCTGACTAGGCTCAGCGGTTCCTTTGGTATCCCGTCTAAAGAAATTACTTATCGCTAAAAATTCCA
>NW_027106121.1:9866-14189 GCF_000696795.3 Halyomorpha halys | reverse complement strand
CTTTTTTTTTAAGTGTCCATTAACAACAACACCATATTTAAATCATCATAACATAATCTGAAATATCAATTTTTCTTTTTTAATCACCTTTAAACAAATATAGTCATTAATTAATGCCACATAATTTATTATGGAGTTCCACTATTTGCTATGATAAATTTCTAAACTAATGTTAATCTACTTACTAATCATAATTTTTTATGATTATGTTACATAATTCAGCTTGGATCATCAATCACATTAGTTTCTAATTATTACATATAAAATTTAAATTAACAAAATGTATTTTCACCTGGTAAGGAATATTTTATCAATAATTTCCAGTTCTTAGTAAAAGCTACCTCAACTTTTTTTTTTTTACTTTATAGCCACTATATCAGTAATTTATTTTGTTATGTTATTATATATTTTATTTTAATTTATTCCTCATTATTATTGTTATATTTTATTATTTTCTGTAATTTTAATTAATTTACTTATTCGTGGCTACTAACTCCAAGGTATCGATTCAAGGTCGAATCCGACTGGGCAGAAAATTGTTTTCTGTTCTGTCACACTGTAGCCGTGAGTCAACTCCAGTGGGTTCTGGAGCTCTCAGGGGTCCTCCCTGCCTCCTAAATTGGATACCCTTAATTGGGTAAAAGTGACGGTCGTGGAGGGAGAGGGGGTAACGCGAAACCCTCATACTGCAATGGCGGTAATCAAAAACAAAATGGCGTCCGGGTACACTCAGTCCATGCCAAACCCGTAAGTCTCTCAAACAGCATAAAAACAAAATGGCGCCTGGGCACACACAGCCCCTGGTGGCAGTCACGTGACTTAAAAGAGGGCGTGATCTAATGATCACGTGAGTCGATAAGGTTATGTCAAATTAAATTTGAATTTAAATCTCCCACCATAGGTCATGTGACTGATCACGTGAGTGGTTAAGGGTGGGTCTAGCCGAATATTAGAATTCAAATCTCCCACTATAGGTCACGTGACCTAATGCTTCTGATTGGCTGCCCACGGAAGTGCACCAGCTCGCCCATATTCTCACTACTAGTGTTATTCTGACCAAATCATTTTCTTGTGCAACCGTTGGTCTTGTTACAGTGCTTCCTTAAAAAGTACTGAACCCCTGATCTTTCATGAGTTCTAGCGGTACAAATTTATTTATTAATTTATATTGTAATTTATTTATTCAATTATATTTTTATTAGTATGAATTTATTGAATTATATTCTATTTATTAAATTATTTTGTAAAGATATTTTCTACCCTCAGTCGGCCTGTACTCCTCCCTGTTCATTGCTTCCTCTTCCTTCAGTTCCTACCCTCCAATAAAATGATGTTTTGGTAAGTCGTTCACCGTCCACCCTTTTAACAGGGTCATAGCATATCATGTCTCCTTTCTTCCATTACCTCCTGTACATTTTTTTTTACTTTCTGATTCGCTGCATCCTTGATACTCCTGCCGACCTCCTCCAAAAATTTATCTCCACAACCAGTAAATGTCAAGTAAAAATTGACTCTTTGATCCCAGAAGAATTTAAAAATAGTAAAGACCTTCTTCAGAGATGCATGCCCCCAACGTTATTCAAAATATTTACCGATAGTTGTTTAAGGGATTGGACACAAGAGTGCCGCAAAATGGGCATTTCAAAGAGAGACAAACATTTGTGTCACCTGAAATTCAAATTTCGTTTTAAAAACCTTTAAAACTTCATGTGGATGGCTTACCACACGTGGTGGATGGAAACTAAATTTAAGAAAAATACAAAACCTAATTTTGTATAATCAAAAAGTTAATTGAAAAGATGTAATATTCCTAAAAGATGGAAACTTTAATTTTATTTTTATATACTTTACTACTGTGAAGTAAGCCATCGATATTAGAAATAAAATAAAAAATTTAGGTTGGTGATAATTTATATTGTTTATATGTTGTTTTATTGTAAAAAAAAAGTGATAAATATATTTATATAATTTGTATGTAATATATGTTTCCAGGAACGAAAAAATATACACCAAAGACCTCCACGATGAGTTTGGGTGATATACTTTGGAAGTCTCTAGGCAAATACCTCCCGTTTAGTGGAAAAAATCATGCAAATTTCAATTCAATACCTTTGGAAGTTCATTACAGGTAGCTTTTTCCTTTAAAAAAAAAATAATTTTTGTTTTAATTAGTTCTATAGTTAATATTGTATCTTATTATGGACACTCAGTACTATTGCAACTATGTTAATCTCATGCAAACAACTTAGTTATGAAATAAAATGAAAAGTAATTTATTAATAAAAATTATGTATAATTACTAGTCTTATATCTTTAAAACTACCAACTACTACTATACTATACTATACTAGAAAACGTAATAGTACAAGAGCCCAATAGGAGAAAAAAGGCAGTTATCTCACTCCAATTTTTGATTACTTTAATGAAAACTATGTATAATCACTAGTCAAAATTCAGTAGTTAATAAATTTATATCTCAAAAAACATTTGACGTCCAGATGTCTATTAGGACTCAAATTAAAGCTAGTATAATGAGCTATAATTATGATGTTTATCTTCGTAGGAGTAATAGCTTACATGAAATTTGCTAAAATAAATTGATTTATAGTTGTTCGGACAAATTTTCATTTGCCAAATTCATATTCATATGTGTATATCATAAAAACTACAACCCCTACGAAGATAAGTGTCATAAACTAATTTATAGTAAGTTAAATTTCCTTTATTTTGAGTGTTGGCAGACATATATGCGTCTTATGGATCTAGAGATATATTTTTTTAAAAATCCAACATTTTATAAGAACAACTAGAAATTAACATTTTGAGAGTTTATTTTGTCAAATATCATACAAAGATAAATATAATAAACTATTTTGTAGTAAATTTAACTAGCTATAATTTTAGCGGTGGCAGACAGCTATACGTCCAATGGTTTCTGAAATGAAGTTTTTCATTAATCAAACTTATTGTCCGAACAACTTTATCAATAAATCAATTTATTTTAGCAAATATCATGAAAACAACTATTCCTACGAAGGTAATGTTCATAAACATCTTTATAGTCCATTAAACTAGCTTTAATTTGAGTGATAATGGACATCTGTACGTCACATAGTTCCTTAGATATAGAATTCTCAAAATAAAATAACTACTTATCTTTCAGGAGATAAGAAATTTTGCTTTTTAAAAATCAATATCTCGAGAACTATTGGACATAAATAGCTCTTTTAGGGCTAATATTTCAGCAAATTTACTCTTCTTTAAATAATGTACTCTTAGATTTTCTAGTGTTGTTGGTAATTTTTAAGATATAGAGCTCCGAATGAAAAATTAGTGTTTTTTTAAGGTTTTGAAACAGCCGCCATTTTGTATTCCTCCTACCTACACTTGGCAGACTCATCAATTTTGACTAGTAATTATACATAGTTTTCATTAAAGTAATCAAAAATTGGGGTGAGATAAATGCCTCATTTTCTTCCCGTCTCTTGTTCTATACTTTCCTTCGAACCTAACTCTGCTATAAGTAACCTACCCACAGCAGGAACCCCATCAATTACCAACGGTGATGGGCCTTAACTTTAATTATCCTAATAGTTTGGTTAAGCTTTTTCTAGTTTATATGTTTTGTATATTTTGTTTTCAAATGCTTTCATTTTATTATCTTCAATTATTCAAGATACAACAATAACAAAATTCGGCTATTAATTATTGTATTGGGCTAGGAAATGTTCCTTTTGAATTCCTATCCGCTCTAACACCCAATAAAAATTAAGCGCCTCTTATAAAAATATTTGTCTAAATTTACGGACGTCAGATAATATTTAAACAACGTAAATCATTTATTTATTTTTAAAAAGTGAGGTTTGTAGAACTTAATGAGTATCATTATACTAAGTATTTACTTTTTGTTGCTAATGATATTAAGGCAAATGCATTATGAATAAATGAAAATTAAATCTTTCATTATTGGGAAATAAATTTAGGGGATTGGAAAGTAATTAGAGAAAGGGAACTGAGGCAGAATTGAGTTTTGTGTGGGGGGGGGAGAGAGGATTCGGGAGAACTAAATGATGGAACCAATACTGATTGTTTGTTCCCGTTGTGATCTGATAGGCGGATTTTTTTTTTTTTGGTGTAGTTCCACGAAACGTTTCATCTTGAAAAAGCTGAGATCATGGATATTATACAGGCAGAAATTAAAATAAATGGTAATAATACTTAGATCTTGTGAAAGAAAAGTACTCTTCCTTGTTTTAATTATTTTATTTTATATGATTAAAACCAATAACAACGTTTCGGGGTTGTCACACCATTATCAGGTAT
>NW_027106121.1:2843-9510 GCF_000696795.3 Halyomorpha halys | reverse complement strand
TGAACTTCATTATATTTTAAAAGTCAATTATTTTTTGTGATAGAAAATGCATTGAAACACTCCCACACCGATGTTATGGACACGTTAATCAAAAAAGTCAATGTTATAAAAACTTGGTTGACAGAAAATACAACTGCTCATATGTCACATGCTATTAGGTTTTATGGTAAATAAATATAATTCATTATAATAACACAGGTCTGCAAAAAAATAACTTTTGTTTTTTTGTTTCAATTTTAGTTGTTCGGTTCAACACTCCACATCTTAAGAACGACTTTCTTGATGTTTGTACTAAAATACTGCTATTATAAATCATGCTATATATTTAAACGGAATTTATTTTTGGCTCCAACATATAACAAAAAAAAAAATTAAAATCAGCTAAAATTACCAAATTCAATATTTTGTTGGCTACCTGCGTAATCAATTTTAATTTATCTTTCACATTGTATTCGATTATAACACACTGTACACCTATATAACATAAGAGTATCTATATGTATATACATAAATATGTATGTTTGTAAAGTACCTCGAAATTCGAAGATGTTTCGGAGTAAAATTAAAATAAATAAAAAAAGAAGAAAGAATATTGATCAGAAACAGTTCCATAATAAAATATAGAATTTGTTCTAAAGTTAAACCTGTATAGTAATGAGAAAAGTTTTTCAATCCCTCTTCTTTTAAATCTGTTTTTAATGTTGTCAACAAACTTAAAATACCTGTTCGTTCCCTGAAAGTGATTCTTTTACGAATACAAAGTTGTTACCAACTCGAATTTAACAACACTGTTATTTATAATACAGAGGCTGATTATATTTCAAAGGTTATATAAAGCTGAAGAAATGAAAAATTCATACATTGAAACTAATGTTTTTGATTTTAATAATATATAAAACGGTAGAAAACTTTTAGTTTACTAAAATGCTTTTTTAGTTCATTCTATGGTGTATAAAAATGATTGAGGATTGAAAAGTTCCCCAAAAATACATTTATAACAAAATTTGCCATACATTTTTATTTTTTTTTTAATACTTTTTATTTATTGATAGATATTACAATCTGCTACACAGTTGTAGGCAATAAATAATAGTGATGAAACATCACATTCATACTAAGACAAAATAAAATAAATAAATGAATGAAAAAAAAAATCTCTCTTAAAATATATACAAATAGAAGAATAAACAAAATGAACATAATCGAACTGTGTATACGAAAAAAATAAAATAATATAATCTCTAGTCACATTTACACTCTAATATACAATATTTACACAATCGACCAGAGGATCCCTGAGCCCACTCTATCCCCCACGTGTGAGGGGTAGAGCAGAGCTCAAAAGATCCCAGCGCATCCCTCTCACCGCATCACTGGTAATGAGCCAGTGGAGGCTGAGCAAGTGCGCTAAAGCCGCAACACTCAACTTGAGTGAAGAATCTGACCATTATCAGAACTCCAATTGTCCGTTTTTATTTACAATAAGTTTCTGGGCCACTGCCGTTTCAACCTTCTAGGTGGGCTGTTGGGATGGGTGGAACTAGATAAGGTTTGAACCAAAGTATTTGGATGGTTGGAAAGGTTTATACCTGAGAAGTTATTTTTCGTTATATTTCAGAAATAATTATTTTAACTTTTTAATAAACTTTAATTAAATATAGGGTGCCAAAGAGCTACAAGACCAATAGAGCCAACCGAAAAATAAAATATTTTATTTTTATTTATTTATTGATATTTACTACTGTATAAAAAATACAAGTAAATTTGATCATAATGACATAATGACAATGACATGATACAGCATGTAGTAGAACTCTAAAAATATTTTACAATATAAGGTCATGAGGCCATCTTCTTTCCAGGCGCCTCGGAGGATTGCCAGGAATGGAAGAGGAAGCAAGGTTAGAAACTAGTGGGTTTGGGTGAGCCCCGTACTCCGTATGTCCAAATGGGCCTTATTATTGTCATGTAGATCAGTAAATGTTATTTGAAGGGATTTATTTTTATCCTCCAATTTCGACACCGTTCTTCGAGGGTTGTGATATGGGACTGGAGAGGTTGAAAAATAAAATAAATAACTAAATTTTATAGTTTGCCCTACACACCCTTTATTTTTTTAGGTATATTTTTTAATTATGATTTTTTTTAATACGTGGTTGTAAACATTTAAAACTTGAATTTTCTAATTTATTATTTGTTTATTTTTTAAGGGTTGGTAAAGACGTGGCGCACTTAACGATAAGAGTTGGTGATTCCGAAGAAGCAACGACTCAGCAGTTGGACGGTTTGAGGAACACATGAATCTTTATGAGGCTCCTGAGTTGTGTCAAAGATGTCCATCCTATTTCCTCTGGTCACCGATATCCCATGATCCTCCTGTATAGACATTATCTACTGTCATGACCAACATGGAAATACAACAATTTTTACAATAGGAAATAATGATGGTATTATTTCTTAATAAAAAGAAATATTTCTTCAATGCTATAAATCATTTATTGATTATATCTTAAGTTGTTAACAAAAGGTTTGGCAGGGTACCCATATGCAGTACGAGTATAATCAATACAATTATATAAATCGTAAATATTACAACTTAATATTTTAATGTTGAAATGACTGTCATTGATTGTATTCTTAATTACATAGCCAATGGCCGCTAGGAAAATTAGTTGTGTATAAGAAACAAATAAAACAATTAGGATAAAGAATGTGAGAACTTGATCCTTACTACAGGAAACCACTGCTTTAGTGGTTATGAAACATTTTTAGTATCTTGAAGTAGATTAATGAAGGGGATAAGTTACAATGTGTTCTAGGACGTGGTAGAGGAGTGTGGGAAGAGTACGAACCAATCACTGGCTGCTTTCTGTTTCGTATTAATCCCAGCGTAAACCTTCCTTTCATGTGTGTGACCTTTGGGCTCCACTTTTTGTTTGAAGGAGAGTAGGACTATGCTACCTACCTGATTTAGAATACAATCCCACGTGTATGATGAACTTCATTATATTTTAAAAGTCAATTATTTTCCAAAAAAAAATGCTGTGAGAAATGGATATAATCCTCGTGGTTGAAATATGATCTCAATATAGGACATGATCTTCTGGAAACTGAATTCCCCAAACTGAATGCAGAGAGGAATGAAAAAAAAGAGGGTCCGGTCAAATAAAACTCAAATAGTAAATTGGTGTACTATTTTTATTTGAACCAACGTTTCGCCGCACGTTGCAGGGCTTCATCAGAGCTGTTTTGTTAGTCATCAGTTCCACTCTGACTTTGACTGCCGTCAAAACAGCACAGACGAAGCCCTGCAACGTGGGACGAAACGTTGGCTCAAATAAAAATAGTACACCAATTCACTATTTGAGTTTTATTTGACCGCACCCGGACCAATTTCCATTTATTAATAAATAAAAATGAAAATAATTGAAAAAAGATTAAATATAATGTGAAATAACATCTTAAACACATTCATTCCTCTCTGCATTCAGTTTTCAGAAGATCATGTCCAATAAATACGCACGGTCAATAAGAAATCTCCCATTTTTATTTATTCTATTTACTATGTTCCTATCATTTAATTTATACATTCTAGGAAGATAGTCTGGGTGACAGTCAATAAAGGTACCGAAACAGTAGAAAAAACTTTATTGTTATCTGGTCTACTGCGATGATTATTATATGTCCTTGGTTTGACTCGACATTGCTGTCTAATGATAAACTTGTTTAACGAATCGAACGTGGATAGTGGATCACTAGAAAGGTCTGAGAGAGTGAGATAGAGAGAATTGAATTGTTAAGTTAATGAAAGTTGTTAAATGTATTGAAATTGCAGTGAAAAAGAGAAGTAAAATGAATGAAATAAAATAAAACAAAATATTTGTAGTTTTTTATTTATTTGTATTTAATATTTGTAGTATTTGGATATGTGGACTGGTATTGATTGTGAAAGAAGATGGCGAAAATTAGAAAAAAGAAGAAGAAAAAAAATGTATTGCTATAACATCACAATGTATTGTGTAATGTCCGATTTTATTTTATTCTACTTTAAATTTAATTGTTTTCAATTATTTTCATTTTTATTTATTCTATTTACTATTTTGCTATCATTCAATTTATACATTGTAGGAAGGCAGTCGGGGTGGCGGTTAATAAAGTTACCAAAAATGTAGAAAAACTATATATTGTTAACTAACGGTTTACCCCACTTTTCAGGGCTTCGTCTGGGATATCTTGTTGAACCAAAGTTGTCAGTTGTCATCCTTCTTTCAGTCAGGAAAGCCGTGAAAAGTGAGGCGAAACGTTAATTAACAATAAATAGTTTTTTCTACAATTTTGGTACCTTTATTGACAGCTACTTGGACTATCCTTCTATAATCTACTTCATACGGTCAACTATCTTCTTTAAATATTAATTTATACATGTGTAAACATAGTGTGAATGTCCTCTCTGATCCCTATTACCATTCTCAGTAAATAAATGACAGAACGAAATATTACACAATAAATTTAAATTAAATAAATAAATTATAATTTTTGTCTTTATTTATTTCAGGACAGGTCCCATTAGAATAAATATAAAGATAATTAGAATAATTATAAAGTTAACACAAGACGGGATGTAAATATTTGAAGAAACGAATTATAATAATAATAATGAAAAGAGCTCTCAATTAATTTTTAACCCTTAAATTAATTAAGTAATGACAGTGGACTAACATTCCCATTTAATGTCACGTTTAATTGGTGTATGTATATATCCTGACAGTGATGAACATATCAACCTTACGAAACTGTATTAGTGATAGGAGGAAAACATTGTTCACATAATGAATGGAATATGGTCCGGGTGCGGTCAAATAAAACTCAAATAGTAAATGGGTATATTATTTTTATTGAGCCAACGTTTCGCCCCACGTTGCAGGGCTTCATCAGGGCACTTTTGACGGAAGTCAAAGTCAGAGCACTCTTTGACTTCCTTCAAAACTGACCTGACGAAGTCCTGCAACATGGGACGAAACGTTGGCTCAATTAAAATAGTTATTACTATTTTAATTTTATTTGACCGCATCCGTACCATATTCCATTCATTGATACACACAGTCAATCAGCAATCTTCCATTGTTCATATATGTTTGCCTAAAAACCTAAAATTGTGTCCACCCCAAAATTAATCCACCCTGGGCCCCTAAAACTGGCACTTAAATTTTATATACAAAAATAATGCAATTCATATCTCATTTTTAAGCAAAAAAACATAATTAGTCGCTCACTTCAGTGGAGTTGTTTCTAACAAATTGTGGTTCTTTATTTTTCTCTTGATACCTCCAGAATCAGAAAATTATTAATACGTTGGTCGTCACCTGTTATTTTTCGTTCAGCAACACTGAAAATTCCAAGAACTTCCATCTTCAAAAGGAGTGGATAGCTCAGCGAATAAGGCACAGTGTTACTAACTCCCTGGTCCGGATAAGATCCCTGTTGTGACAGATAATAATTAACAATTTTTTATTTTATATAATATGCACCTTCCTCAATCTTAATATTTTTTTTTATCACTAACAAATTAAAGGTCTCATTTTTTAAAATCATATTTTAATTTTTTTTTCAAAAGTCTGCTGGAAAACTTTATCAAGGAGCGTGTATTATTTCCTTTAACTAATCTATTCATCGAAGTATTTATTTCTTTTAACTGACTTTCGTTTTGTTTTTTTCCTAAATTTGTATATTTACATTTTTTTTTAATTCGTGTGTTTCTTTGTATTAACAGATCTACTGCGATGACTATTATATGTCCTTGGTTTGACTCCACATTTCTGCCTGATGATAAACTTGTTTAACGGATCGAACCTGGATAGCGGATCCCTGACAATGGGAGGTCAGAGAGAGTGAGATAGGGGGAATTGAATTGCCAAGTTAATGGAATAAAGTTGTTAAATATAATGAAATTGATATATTGATATAGAAAGAAAAGAGATATGTAAAATGAATGAAATAAAATAAAACAAAATATTTGTAGTTAGTATTGTATTTAATATTTGTAGTATTTGGATTTGTATTGATTGCGAAGGAAGAAGGGCAAAATTAGGAAAAAGAGAAAAAAAATTATTATTATAACATGTGAATGTATTTATTGTGTATATGTCCGATCCTGGATTGATTGGTATGCTGTGTGATGTAGCAACCTAATGTAATTATTATTATTATATTTGATAATATGTCATCATGTCTTCAAAAGATCTTTAGGTTTTATTCCGTTAAACAAGAACAAACAGCTTTAACAACGTTATAAATGTCATCATACTTTCTAATTATCAAGCGATTCAAAATTCTATTTTTATTGAACATTTTAGAAAGTTAAAAACACTTTAAAAATTTAGTTGTGTTAATACGAATAAATCTTATTTATTTTTTATTTTTATTGATTCATAAAAATACAACCACTATGGTCCGACTAGATGACACCATCTATTGTTCAGTGCCAAAACAACATACAGAAATGATAATCAAAATATAAATTTAAATTACACTTTTGAAACTCTCTAACCACTCAAACCCCCTAGTTTCTAATCTTGAATCCTCTTCCATTCCTGACAATCCTCCGAGGCGCCTGAAAAGAAGATGGCCACGAGACCAGCTAATGTAAAATGTCATTAGAGTGCTACCA
>NW_027106121.1:0-2403 GCF_000696795.3 Halyomorpha halys | reverse complement strand
GTTTTGTTGAATTTGTTTTTTAGCAGCCTGAAGATGGGGGAAATCTCCCGAAACGTTGCTGATGATATGAAATAAACTATTGTTTTTTAATAAGGAAGAATTTATGTCATTCACTAAATCCTTTTTAATTCCATAAGACTCTTCCAGTAAAAGGATTATTAAACTTTAAATGTATTATAATGTACAGTTGTAAATAGCAATAAATAAATATTTAAAATAAAAAAATTACACTTTTGATTATTAGGGTGCTTTCGAAGCTGCTATGATTTATAAGCTGTGCTGTTCTAGCTTATAAATCATAATACCTTAATTTATTTCTAGCGATGTAACTATTAATCCAATAAACAAAAAACAATGAAATACGAAATAGTAAAATTTAAAAAGATAATAAAAAGAAATTATGAAGTAAATAATAATAATGCTAATTTACTATTAATAAATACATAACAAGGAACCAATAAATTCGTAATAAGTATAAAGTGAACTTGATTAAAAATAAAATACTAAAATATGAAATGAAAAAATAACTTTATTCTAGGACATATGTCCTCTAAAAATAAATTTTCAGATAGTAGAATGAAATTACATTGGTATATTGACTTTACTACTGTTTATAATGTTAATCGATACATGCCTATTTATTATGTATTTAATAAATATAAATAAATAGTGCATATTATTTTGAATTGGATGTATTCTAAAGATAGTATCATAGACTGGGGTTACTTTCTCTACGATCCTTCTACAGACTGTCACAAAGCTAATGGGATTGCTATTGAGTAGCCTAAAGAGGTAAAATTAAAATATTTACCACTACAACCCATGAAGGGTTAGGGGTTCACTTACTTTGTAAGGGAGTACTGTTACTAGACCAACGGTTGTGCAAGGAGGTGATTTGGCCAGAATCGCGCTCAATTGGCAAATTTTTACCCTATAAAGGTACACAATTTAAGAGGTAGGAGGCTCAGGAGGCTCTAGAACCCACAGGAGTTGGCTTTCGGCAACAGTGTAATAGAAAATTTTCTGCTCAGCCGGATTCGAACTGAGGTCCTTGAAGTTTATAGAAAGAGGTAAAATAAAGAATTTTAAAAAAAAATTAAAAAGTCATCTTATCAGATATCCCACTTAAACAAAACAGCGAATTATACAAATCAGGATAGATGCTTTTTAATAACATAAATATACGGGAATTGAAGGAATAAATTTATTCGATGGCAATAATATGGCTATATTATTGGACCGAGAAGTCAATCTGCATAAACTTGTTAATTAGATTAATTGGGTTGATAGGGGTTAATTGGGGACTTGGAAGCTGTGATATCGGGATAACGGGGCCACGCTGGATATGCTCAGGGATAAGTGTCGCAGTGGAGGTCGGAGGAGGATTATGAAGGATTTACCTTAATCAACGGGCTTCGGGGGAACTGCATGGAATGTACTCATTTTCGGAAAGGCTACTAAAATAATGGTGCCAAACGTAACAAAATATAATTATATAAATATATGTATCTAATTATTTTTTATTTATGATTGTTTGAGAGTGGTTTAGTTTATTATAAATGAACACAATTTTGATCCTTCTTTTTCTCTCAACTTTTTATTCTTTATAATTCTCCAACGTTTCGACCCTCAGGCCATTTTCAAGGATGCAACCTACAATTTTTTTTTTGTTTTTACATAACAATTACATTATTTCCTTCAAACTACATTCTGATTTCTTTGGCCATACCTTCAATTCTGATGTCATTTCTTTTTTTTTTTTAAACCCAAAAACATTGCAGGCTAATTGCCCTTGTCACATCTTTAAAATAAAGTAATATCATAATCACTTCATAAATTTTTGTTTTTAAATAGATTTCTATACTTACATAACTTATTTTATTAAATTTGATATCCTAGATTTTAAACTTATTTTACAAACCACTTTCCCTTCTTTCATTTATATTTACAACTTAAAAACAGAACCTACCTTCAATTCAACACGTTAGGACTCTGTTATCACCTTATCATATAACAATAACTTTTTTATCCTTTTTGTATCCTTGAAAATGGCCTTAGGGTCGAAACGTTGGAGAATTATAAAGAATAATAAGTTGAGAGAAAAAGAAGGATCAAACTTGTGTTCATTTATAATATATTTATCTATGTTTAAGCCGGTTTCAAATGATGTAATTGGTCTATATGAATGATGTAATTGGTCTATATGAATGATGTAATTGGTCTATATGAATGATGTTATCCAAGTAAACATCTGCGCTTTGTGGCACTTGTGTTATGTTAAATATATTTGCACATATAAATCTAGTTTAACGATCAAAATGAATAACTATTATTTATTACAACGAGAATTTTATTTCGTAAAATTATTGCTCTAACTTAAAAACGAAAATATTTTTGCGTATT
>NW_027106120.1:2367-2961 GCF_000696795.3 Halyomorpha halys | reverse complement strand
TTTCTTTTAGTCATGAAATATATTATTTATTACACTATAATAGTTATAATATAGACATTACATTTTGTTGACGAATTAATATTTAAATGATTTATTCATGGTATAGTATAACCATTAAATTATAAATTTATGTTAGGTATATTTTAGTGGTCAAGGCACTGGACCTCTTATTTAAGAAGTTATTTCGGGTTAGATTTCAGCTGTGCCAGATAATTTATTTGGTCTGTTACTTGAACCTTATTTGGTCTGTTATTTGAGCCGTGGATCGAATACTTTGATTGACTATGATCAGTTATATTATAGATATTAAGGATTAGACATAACATTTCTATCCACATTTTGTTGACAAATTAATTTTAAAAGATTTATATATTTATTATGCTATACCATTATATTATTAATTTATGTGAGGTGTATTTTAGTGGTCAAGGCACTGGACTCCTTATTTAAGAAGTTATTTCGGGTTAGATTTCAGCTGTGCCAGATAATTTAGTTGGTCTGTAACTTGAACCTTATTTGGTCTGTTATTTGAGCCGTAGATCGAATACTTGGCGATATTCAGCTTATATAAAGTTGGCACCCTTTATTCCTTTA
>NW_027106120.1:0-427 GCF_000696795.3 Halyomorpha halys | reverse complement strand
AAGCACTCAAATAATATCAATTGGATTTATTTCACTAGTATTAGGATAAAAAAATATTTATTTATTATTTTACCGATTTTATATATTAGACATTACACAATATTATTTGAAGTGAATAATTTTTACATATGAATATGAATTAATTATTTTATTTCATTTTTTTACTTTGTACTTCTTTTATTTTTAAATTAGAATAAATTAGAGTGCTATCAATGGATAGTTTCTCTACTCGCCTTTAACACTCCAATTTAACTGAGATCAGATTTACTAAATCTATTATACAGTACAGTTGTAAATTGTAATAAATAAAATAAAAATTAGAATAAGAATTTATTTTATTTTGTTCAATAATGTTATTCTTAGTGAAACAATCTTTGCAAATTATTGAGATATAAAATTTATTTTTTGTATTTATCGATTGTATTTC
>NW_027106119.1:6487-7602 GCF_000696795.3 Halyomorpha halys | reverse complement strand
GTTACCGAAAGACATTTTTAAATTCAACATTTCATACCGAAAAATCAGTATTTAATGATTTTATTTCCGGATAAATATAATTTAGGAATTATTAGATGTACATATGACTATTAAAAATCAAATTAAAGCTAGCTTAATGTACTATAAAAAGTTTATCTTCGTAGGAGTTGTAGTCTTGGGAACTATTAGACTCATGCCTATTAGTGCTCATATTTTAGAGAATTTGTCTACTTTAAAAAATTCACTACGAAGGTTTTCAGTGTTGTAGATAACTTTAATTATATAGAGCTCCAAATTAAAAATGAGAGAAAAATTATAGTTTTTTTTTTTTTGGAATAAAACAAACTTCAGGGGGCGTGCATCTTAAATATTGTGTTGTAAAATAATTTCATAGCGTTTTTCAATATTTCAGTTTAATCCTCTCTGTTTTTATAAAATCATATTTACTTGGTCAATAACGTTTACATATTCTAAAAAAAAAAAATTATTTAAGGTTCTTTATGCATCAGTTTCGACCGAGATTCTTTGGTTTTAAGTGATATTTTGCTTGCTCAAAACGGAAGAGAAAAAAATTCACTTTCGTCATTTAATGATTTTTTATTTCCGAAAAAGAAAATCCGCAACTTAAACGGTTACAAAAATTTTCAGTGTGTATGGCGATGATGCCTTAGGAGAAAGCACCGACCGTAAGTTGTTTGCTCGGTTCAGAACCGGAAATTTTAACTTAAAAGACGCAAAGGGGTCGTCCTTCAACTGTTGATGATGACCAAATTCATTGGTCATAGATAACCCTCAATCAACGACACGGGGTATCGCAGAAACGCTTAACATATCTCGAGCAAGTGCCTCAAATCATTGATCTCATAATTGCAAAGCCATAGTTTTCCATCACGATAACGTCCTCACGTGTCTTAGCGGACCCGGCAGAAATTATTGGAGTTTGGCTGGGATGTGATCCCTCACCCATCCTATTCACCAGACCTTGCCCCAACAAATTTTCCCTTATTTCGGGCCTATATTGTTTCAAAACTCTCTTAACGAGGACAGAATTAAAAAATTACCTGAAATATGGTTACATGTTATACATGTTAAATATGTTATCAAAATGGGTCATA
>NW_027106119.1:0-597 GCF_000696795.3 Halyomorpha halys | reverse complement strand
AAGGAGCGTTGAGGATTTTGGATTGTAAGGATTGGATGCGGGAGGACTTAGATGGTTTGGTTGAGCCCCAGAGCTCAATTCCATATGTCCAAATTGGTCTGATTATCTTTTTTTTTTTTTGGGATGAGTTTTTTATTCAAAATTAGAACCTGAAATTTGTGCGTTATTTGAGAATCACCCTTTATGTACACAGATGTTTGAGGCAAAAATTTTAGGCCTTTCTCAGGGCTAAGAAAAGTGGAATAAGGTATAAAAAAAGGAAAGAATAAATGAATCGGTGATTTAAGAAAACAAATACCAGGCTAAATTATGATAGATAAATGGAACTCAAAAGCAGGGCCATCTTTAGCCAAGTGGGAGTCCAGAATTAATTATAAAAAATTGGATAGTCAACAGAAATATGTAGCATACTAGTTAAAGTCATTATTTTATATAAAA
Source organism: Halyomorpha halys (assembly GCF_000696795.3). Classification (NCBI taxonomy): domain Eukaryota; kingdom Metazoa; phylum Arthropoda; class Insecta; order Hemiptera; family Pentatomidae; genus Halyomorpha; species Halyomorpha halys. The sequence continues at coordinate 159 of NW_027106119.1, read as the reverse complement.
TTTAATAGGTAATAAATACTTTTAAGAAAGAAAGTTAATTATTTACAAGATCAATCACAGGAATCCACAGACAGCACTACTCAAAGCGATTATTATTTGAAATGTGACCGACTGCTGAATCTGCAGTATTCATTAGGACAAGATTCTTCAAGGCTTTTA
>NW_027106118.1:751945-753519 GCF_000696795.3 Halyomorpha halys | reverse complement strand
CGCAAAGGTCTGATATGAAAATGAATATACTGGAAATTGTTAAATCCACACATAACTTATAAATATGCATTAATATTTGTGTAGTAACCTCTATCGTAATCTTTTAAAATAAGATTAGATTAACTTTTTTCATGTTCCACCTCTGAAAACAAGTTATTATATAAATCAGATAAAAATGTAAAACTGAACATCTTCTTATGTGTTAAACACAGAAAGATTTGTTGCAGCAGGTATCTTACAAGCTTGAAATCACAAGAACAAGAATAAACAAGATATGATGAATGAAGCTACATCTTAATGTCAAATAAAAGTTATATACCAGAACAGAAGTATCCGGCACTAGTTGTAACTGCCAATAAAGAAGTACTAGGAGTTACAAAAATATGTAATCAAACAACTTGAAGTTATAAGTCTTAAACAATAAACATTCATAATAACAAATCATTGTTATTAACAATATATCGATAAAGTATGAATATCCATCCTTCTGTAGTGGGGCTATATTTTGGGCAAGAGTTGTGGTTTTTATTATAGTGCCTGTTCAATTTACGACTTCCTTAAGAAATAAAAAAATATTTGACAATACACTTCATCATAGGATTCCTTTAAATAACGATAACAAAAGTAAAAGTTACCAAATAATCTATAACTGTCCACACCAATCAATGTCTGGAACAGTTGTTGATTTCTAAGAGGGAATGAATTTACATGAAATTAATTTCGAGACAGATGGAAGTTAGAAGTTTTTTTTACCTTAACCAAAAACCGATACAAACAATTGATTAAAATATAAAAAACATAGTTTTGTATATCTTTATTTGTATATACTTTTTATCCCTTTTCTATAAGTTATTTACATTATAAGGAGTCTCTGACCTGTATTGAATGTATTCGTCAATTCGCAAATTGTTTTTTTAACCTAAAAAAACGTAATTACTGCGTGGTAATCTAAATCAGGCACTAATATTAAAATAATAAACTAATACCTGAATCAATGTGTTGGCGTCTATTCAACCGTTGGCGGAATGGAAAGTTTGTATAACCCTCCACCCCCACGCCACTGACCGATAACAATTTGTTCTGAACTATTAGTTATTCCAAAATAATAACAGCTTCAGGTTATCTGATTCTAATAGTAAAAAATATCACTAGAAGGCTTCAGGATAATATAAATACGTAATTATTTTAAATAAATATATGGGTCTACTTTTCTGACATGGCGCCCTCTGACTAACGCCAAGCTTCTATAAAACACAATTCAGCTTGCGTCGGTATCCCTGGCCGGCCTGTCAATTTACGGAGCCACACCAGATTATTAACTCAGAGTGATAGAGTAATTAATTAAAATTTTAACACTTTTAATTAAACTAATACCGGTATTTCTAGTTTCTGAAAACATGCACTCCTGGGGGAGTTCGGGTATACTCCGATCAATACATTTCGATTTAATCATAAAATTATATTTCATTCCAGAATATTATGCAACAGTTAGCTCATTGCATTTATCAACCAGTAAACCTAAAAAGTTAATCTGGTATCCTTACTTTTTTAACTGGGGAATACTTTTTTTTTTT